>NW_007726270.1:284636-398883 GCF_000696425.1 Galeopterus variegatus | reverse complement strand
TGTGTGTGTGTGTGTGTGTGTGTGTGTGTGTGTGTGTATTTATTTATTTATTTTTAGCTCCGACTGATAAGTGAGAACATGTGGTATTTCTCTTTCTGTGCCTGACTTGTTTCACTTAATATAATTCTCTCAAGGTCATGGACATTATTTTTACAATAAACAATCTATACATCTCTTTAAATCTGACAGTTCTTTAATGCAACTCTGTTCAAGAGTGATAAGACCAAAAGAGCCACACGCCTGAGAAAACTAAAGAATTGCATAAAAGACTGATGGAAAGAAAAGGCCGCTCTTTGCAATATGTATTGAGGTGAGGCTAAATTACCAACTCACGGTGCTTCTTATTTTTTTGGGTGGCTGGCCAGTATGGGGATCCAAACCTGTGACCTTGGTGTTATAAGGCCAAGCTCTAACCAACTGAGCTAACGGGCCAGCCCTGTTTTTGTATTTTTAGAGAGTCATAATATTTCAACCTTATTCAGTATAAAGGGATTATACAGGTTGTGAAGGAAAGAAAAAAATGGGAAAAAGAAAGGGCTGGATCCAGATGAAGGAATGTAAGGTTAGAGTGCCCTATACAGTAATCAAATAATATTCAAATTAAGTTATTTATAAATGAACATCCATACTTTAACTTTATGTAACAGTGCCAAAGGAATGGCTCAAAGGTAAGAGTCAAAGCATATGTAGATTTACTGCACACTGGAAAAAAATACTTCATTCTCAGGTTGCGCCTGCTAGGTGGTACTGGATGTTCCAGGACTCCTTCCTGCAGCTGTTATTCTCATTTTTCTTGGTTGTCTTTTACACCTTTCTTCAATAAAATAAGGCTACCCTTTCTTCACCCCTCCCCCAAACATCTGACCTACACATTTGAATAAAAGATTTTTAAAAGGTAATTAGAAATTATAATTATAAATTAAGTGAGATGAGATGAATGGTCCTACACATTAGCCTTAAAATGAAGTATATCATTTTAGTAATGTAATAAGAAACACTGCGATCATTAGAGTATATGCAAACTTGCTAGGTCTCTCTTTAAAAAAAGAATTAAAGTAACATATACCTGATCTCAACTACAGGAGGCACACATACCAATGAGAATCCCCAAAAAAGGATTCAGTGCAGGCATCAGGTATCTTGGAAGGCAGCGGGGAGGAGATGGGGGCTTAAACTGGAAGGAGGGCTAGTGGAAAGCCAGGTATAACTAGGTTTCTGTAGCCTCCCTGCTTAGTAAAGTAGATGTGTGTGTGTACGTATAAAAACCACCTTACTTCATATATATAGATATATAAGATATATATAAATCTTATACATATAAAAATGTAATTTATGGGCCGGCCCGGTGGCGCACTGGAGAGTGCGCCACTTGGGAGCACGGCGGCGCTCCCACGGAGGGTTCGGATCCCATGTGGAGACCGGTTCCCGCTCACTGGCCGAGCGCAGTGCGGACGCAACACTGAGGGTTGCGATCCCATTGCCAGTCCCCGGTACGGGCGCGACACCGAGGGCTGCGATCCCGTTACCGGTCAGTAAAAAAGACAAAAAGGAAAAAAAAATGTAATTTATGGGCCGGCCGGGTGGCGCACGGGAGAGTGCGCCACTTGGGAGCACGGCGGCGCTCCCACGGAGGGTTCGGATCCCATGTGGAGACCGGTTCCCGCTCACTGGCCGAGCGCAGTGCGGACGCAACACTGAGGGTTGCGATCCCATTGCCAGTCCCCGGTACGGGCGCGACACCGAGGGCTGCGATCCCGTTACCGGTCAGTAAAAAAGACAAAAAGGAAAAAAAAATGTAATTTATCTTAAGACAAATGTATATTATTTTATTTATATAAGATATATTATATATATAAAACCACCTTACTTTATGTGTGTGTGTGTATGTATGTGTATATATATATATAAAAGCAGAAAAGATCCAGGCTTGGGGGCATGGGTTCACAGTAGGGCTGGGGTAAGGTGCTGGAATGAAAATGCAGAGAATATGGAGAAAGTCTGCATCCTGAGAGGTGATATCCTCAGCACTCCTCCCCTGCCCAGCTCCAGAGTATGCACAGTCAAGCTTGTGTGCCCAGGCAGCAGACTGGTGTAGCGCCAGAGAGAAGACCTACAGATGTCATGACTGAGAATGACAGTTGCCCAGGAGCCATCCTCCCCTTCCTGCATAGCAAAAGAATTCTCACTTTGGAACATGGAAGTTTAGCTAAAGACTACAGGTGGCAACCACTTTTGTAGCTGAGTGTAGCTATGTGATTATGTTCTGGTCAAAGGGATGTGAGCAGGGAAGGGAGAGCTTGGATCTCCAGTACCATGAGGCCACCATATTATCCATGTATACCTGACATTTGAGCTGTTGTGTGGGAAACAAATAACCTTCCACTTTAAGCCCCTGTTATTTTGATCCTTACTTCAGCAGCCAAACCTGTATCTAACTAATGTAGCTAAGACAACTGGGAGGTCCCCCCAAAAAAGCCCCAGCAAAAGTTGGCTACTAGACTAACCTATTTGGATCCTAAGAGTTTACACATCTCACTGATGCTTAAAGAACTTCCAAATGCCATTTGATGTATTTATAAATAAATACCACTATTTGACTTTGTAAACTATATGCATATGGAATTTAAATTAAAATGTTATGGGCCGGCCCGGTGGCGCACTGCTACAGTGCGCCGCTTGGGAGCGCAGCGGCGCTCCCGCCCAGGGTTTGGATCCCACATACAGACCGGTTCCGCTCACTGGCTGAGCGAGGTGTGGGAGCAACACCGAGGGTTGCGATCCCGTTGCCGGTCCCGGTCCGGTACGGGCGCGACACTGAGGGTTGCGATCCGTTGCCAGACATGAAAAAAGACAAAAAAAAAAAAATGTTATTAAGACAGTGAGATAATTCATTAAGATTATTTGCCATTGTCAACAATCTTTGTTTTATGATGTCTACAAACCCAAAAGAATAAAGTGACATTTTAGTGAATCTCATAAAAATTCAGAGTGAGGTGAAAGAAGTAGTTATGTAAATTTGTATTATTCTTTGTTGAGTTCGATTTACTACTACTAACATGTTTATAGCACTTCGTATTTTTCAAATATTTTACAAAATTATTTGATCTTTATACACTCTGTAAAGTAGGCAAACATTAAGAGTCTCCTTTAGCAGAGAGGGACCCATACACATTAAAGTGATGTGCCAAAACGATATCTTGATTCCTGGGTTTTCAGCCTCTTTCCAGAATTCCAGAATAAACTTCTAAAGAGCTGTCTATAATTATCTTTACTTTCCCTTATGGCAGTGAGACCTCTAGAGGATTAAGTGGTCAGCCTGGAGTTGCAAAATAGTCAATGGGAAATATCAATTTCACATCTGACATTTGACCTACTCTGACATGGCATTTTTCAATTAATACTTAATCAGTACTGTGTAATAGAAAGTGTGAAGACAAAAACAACTATTAGGTATAAAACACAGTGAGTCACACAGTAGAAAAGAGGTAATATAATAGCTTTGCGAATGGTACACGTTTCTTCATTCACTCGTCACTGCCCACACAAACGGAGGATGGTAGGTTTGCAGGAGAAAGAAGGTGCCCCTTTGCTCCATGCCCCACATTCAGAGAAAACATACTAGTCCTATTTCCTCATCTCACAGACTTTCTGATTGGCCTATTATTTTCATAGAACATTTATGTTCTTCCAGAACAAGTACAACAGAAACGTAGCCTACACAAAGCCTCACAGCCTTTTTTTTAGGAAGCAGCATCTCAGCAGTTCCAAGTACTACAGCAGTTCCAAAGAAGTAAAAATCGAGTTCAGCTGCGAGGCAATTCAGCCCTGGAGCCAGGCTGCCTGGCTGTGAGTTCCAGCTCTCCTACTGCCGACCTGGGAGATCCTGGGCAAGTACTCAGCCTCTGAGGCTGTTTCCTCCTCTGTCAGACGTGAGAGTAACGACCCCCTCCTCAAGGACTGCCGTGAAGGCTGAAAGAGCAGCATGGGTGAGGTGCCCACAACGCTGCCAGGCAGAGGCAAGTGCTATCAAGGTGTTAGCTATCATTATCCTTTTGTCGTGGGATTCAGAAATAGTTTTATGGAAAAGGTGATATTTGAAGTGGGCCTTTGAAGAGGGATAACATGCAACTGGCAGTGATTAGGAGGAGGAGAGGGACAGCAGGACAGAAAGACACCCAGAGTGTTTTCAATCTGCAGGAACACAGGCATAGGGCAGAGAAAGGCCCGGAAAACTAGCTTGGTCAATTGCGTGAGAAGGGCTTCCTTGTAAAAAACTTTGTAACTGTAAAGAATTATTCTCATTAAAGAATTCAGCACATACTTTCTGAAGTAACCTTATTTTTGTTCGCGAATGTCCTTCTAGTCGGCATCACTACTAGGTACAGTGCGATAAGTCATTTATCTTGAAAAATACTTTTAAAGGAATAGACGGGTAAATTCAAAACGTAAAAGGTTAGTGTCTTTAAATAAGTAAGACTAACCAATACATGCTATACAGGCTCCAGATAAACTTCACGGTCTTACATTTGGAGATGGCTCTGTTCTTTCGTACTGCATTTCTTCTTTTCCATTTTCGCTGGATTGTGTCATATGGTATGATCTGCCCTCAATGAAAGTAATGTAGTCTTTGTAGGAGCAGAGTGGGCCTGCCAGGATACCCATGAAGTTACAGTTGTAACTTAAATACTCTAGTAGGCTTGGCATGCGCCTGCAATGAAAAGACATGCAGCTTGTGAGATGTAACCGAAGCTTCCAGAAAATCTGATAGGAGGAATAATAATCATCTACCTCACTGCTCTTACCATTTCCAAAATAAAACAAGCTTTAATTTTCATTTGTACTGATATAAGAAGAACTTAAAACATTCGGATATAGTAATGCTCAACAATACTTTTGAATAAGAGAGTTTCTGAGCAGGTCTTTATGAGTGACTACGAAGTGTTTCTATTTAGATTTCTCAAAATGAAACAACTGAAGATTGACGTGATATGACATAAAGAATCACCTCTTACTAGACAATCACTTGTTCATTTAACAAACACACGCTGCACCAACTATGTGCCCAGCATGCTCCAGGGTCTGGAGATACAGGAGAAACAATACAGAGGAAAATTCTGCATTCATGGAGCTTATACCAGCTGCAGAAAACAAATGATAAAAACCATACATATATAAAATATTTTCAGAAATGCTAAGTGGTACAAAGAGAAGGGGGTATTTTATTATATTTAAAAGTAAGAAAAGGTCTCTCTGGTAAAATGACATTTCAGCAGAGACCAGAAGGAAGTGACAGCAGAGTCATGTGAATGTCCGTGACAAGAATCGCAAGCAGAGGGAAGTGAGTGGGAGGGAGATTCCTAAGCTGGGCATGCTGATGGCAAGGCAGCTGGGAGGCCAGAGCAGACTCACCCTGGGAAAGCGGGTGACAAAAGGCAGAGCTGAGATCGTACAGGGTCTGGCTCATAAGCCATGGTAGAAACTTCGGACTTTATTCTGAATGAGATGAAAAACTACAGGAGGGTTTTACCAGACCTACGTTTCAAAAGCATCACTCCAGCCCCTGTGTGTGCACAGGGGCAAGGGTGGAGGCAGGTAGCGCAGGCAGGAGGTGTGGAGTGGGCAGGCAGCACTCTGCACAGATTCCGGCAGTGGAGCTGGGTGTGCTGATGGACCGGCTGCGGGGTACCAGAGAAAGGAGGCAAGGATGTCTTGCAACATTTTTAATTCAGTTGCTTTGAGGTCTGTCCAAGTGGCACCTGGTATATAAAGTTTATCAAGTATTCTAGTTTTCAATGCAGGTAAAGGGGTCAGTTAATATAACAGATTATTTAGACCACATATGTTATCATATAAATGCATAAGGAGTGCATATTTTTATTTATTTTTAAAAACATACCATTAATCAAGTCTGTCCACTGTCAATGATAAACTATCACAAATAAAACAAGTACACTTTGGGGACAGTAAGCAGGCTTCTCAAACGTTATAATCCATTTGTCCTCTCTAAATATGATAAGCTATCTCCTTAAAAAACACTCATGAGTAGCAAACACTCTTTGTGAACAAGAGAACACCCTCACATGCACCATATTATTTTTATTTAAAAAAATCAACAGAACAAAATAGTGCTTCCTGTCCATTTGACACTATCTAAGTTATCACTTAGCCAAAACCCCTTTTCTAATTTTTCCAGAATTATTTTTCTACATTTAAAAGTATCTTGAGTCAACTATTTTTTCTTTTGGACTCAAAACTGATGAGAGAAAATGTTTCTGGCAGATTTTCTCTTTTAGTTCTTTCTATTTAATGGAGAAACAGGATGCCTTCTTACTGTATCAAACACTAGGGTAAGTACCTCACAACCACCAAGTCATGGAAGAATTCCTGCACTCCAGCAGCAGAGCTCCATTCCCAATACCAATTATTTCAAGACTAAAAAACAATGTCCTGTTATGAAAACAGAGCTCAATCGTACCAAGTCAAACCATGTACACAATTTGTAAGGACAGGAGGTAATTTCTTAAACATTAAATTTGGTGAAGTAACTTTTGGCTCAACTGTCAGCAGTCATTTTAGGTACCAAGGTGAATAACTATAAGATTTGCTATTAAATAAGAACTGAAGTCTAACTGTAGTCTTTCATGTAGGATATTAAATTCAAGATACATTCATTCATTCCATCAATTGCAGTTACTTACTGCAGGGGCTGAAGAAAGAATGCAGGAGAGGAAGTGGCGTCAGTAAGAGCAGGCAGAGCTTTCACCGAGTGTCACTCTGAAGGAGTGCAGAGTCATGGGGTGGGAGCCAGGAGGGAATGCGAGGTAAAGCAAGCTTTTCCCAATTAAATTGGTGGGAATGATCCAACAGAGAGGGAGAAATTGATGACTGATGATGCAAGAGATAGGAGATAACAGAAGTAGCAAAACCCTTGAGTAAAAAAGAAGGAATTGGGGCCGGCCCGGTGGCACACTGGAGAGTGCGCCGCTTGGGAGCGCGGTGGCGCTCCCGCCGAGGGTTCGGATCCCATGTGGAGACCGGTTGCCGCTCACTGGCTGAGCGCGGTGTGGGCGCAACACCGAGGGTTGCGATCCTGTTGCCGGTCCCCGGTACGGGCGCGACACCGAGGGTTGTGATCCCGTTACCGGTCAGTAAAAAAAGACAAAAAGGAAAAAAATAAAATAAAAAGAAGGAACTGGATTCAGCACAGAAGTGAAAAGTGGGCTTTAGACTGGATTGGGGACAGTTAATACTCAGTACCACAAAAAAAGGAAAGTATTTTATAACAGATTCAGGAAGTCTGGTAGATTTCATGGTTGTAGAATGAAGCAGAGTTGCTTTTACTTTCTCCAAAAAATAAAATTTTGCTACCATCATGAGTATGGAGGAGGGAGTGCTGGAAGTCTGGGGAGAAAGCAGAATATATAATCTTGCAAGGGAATGGGAAAGTGAGTGGACTAAGGAAATGTAGTAGAATTATTGCAATACCAGGGACCATAATTTTAAATTGGGGGTAACAAATCCAAAATGAGTCCAGTTGACAAGTTTGAATGTTTCTCTATTTAGTTTTCTTCCACTATTCAGGTAGGTGGAGGATGGAATTTAGCCAGGTGTGGGGATTTGCCAGGCGGCTCTGTGAGAGGAAAAGGGGAAATGGGAGCTGAGATGGAATGGATTGAAGACCCTTAAAGATCACAGAATGCAGATCAAATTAATCTCTCAGCAGTTAAGTATTTTCAAGTGCATATTTGAAAATGAGATTATTAAAATACAACTTTTTTTTTGGCAGCTGGCCAGTACAGGATATTTTTAAAGATGGGGAAAATATAAGAAGATTCCCAAGACATGTGACCTGGGATGAGGGGTAAACACTTAGTGTAGGTCTATCTACTAACACAAATGTAATCTCATTCAGTAGCTCTGCATTTATTAGTTCTAGATTTAGAAACAATGTATTCTACAGGAAATTTTTCTTAAAGTTAAATGAATATTTGATCGCTAATTATATCAGATTGAAATAGATCTTGCCAAGAAATTAAGCCATTCTTTAGAATTAGTCAGTGTACCTACAATAAATAAAGTAGAAGCCTATCCCAGAATGAATTCCTCAAATAATAATGAGAAATATCTGACTGGTTCTTCATTATTTCAAAATATGATATCTATGTGCTATATTAATGTATTATTTCTTAGTCCAGGACCTGCCATCAAGTTATTGGTCTATAAATGGTAGCTGCTATTACTACCAAAAATTGCAACATGGAAGACATGAAGACTATACAATCTTCCTGTCTTTGAGGAACTCAGGGACTCATAGAAACGAAAAGTTTAGCAGACAGCCTTCTGGTCCACAGGAGGTGCACATGTACAATGCCATAGGCGAGGTGCTATGGGAGCCTTAGAAGGAATGCCCAGCCCAGCAAGAAATGGTGGCAGGGAGGTGGACAGAGGCAGTAAGTTTGGTTTTCATGAAGTATCTCTAGAAAAACTAGTAAGCTGAGCCACATGAGTAATGTGTGTGCTAGGCAGACGGCATGAACCACAGCAGGATACAATTCAAGGCACATACCTTACAGCTAAACCCCTCTGTGATGGAGTCAGTTCTTCGTCCTTTCGAAACATCCCTGAAAAACAAATACAGGTGCTTTTATCAATTATTTCTCCCTTCAAGGACATATTTTCCCATTCCCACTTTCATCATTTTTCTCACTTGAAATTCACGCTAAATATCTAATTTTGATATAATGATTGTTCCTTTCATTCTCATTGCAACACCAATGCAATCGTGTGAGAGGATCATCGGGTAATTCAACATGTCTAGGTCTGTATAAGGTAAATAACATGCTGTCAGGAACTAAAGTCACTAATCTGGTTCTTCTCTAATGTAATTATCATTAAGTTAAAAATTCCAAATGCTAACACTTTTTAAATTATAAATTTATTATCCTTAATAGTAAATGCTATCACTTTTCAAAAAGGGGCATTAAAATTTGTCTATTATTAGATGACTGAAATAACTAAACATATGGACTAAAAGTTCAAGGTAAATCAAGGAATGAGTTCCTTACTCTTACGTGACTCCAGTGAGTGACAACTGAACTCAAATACACCACCTTCATCCATTTCTTTACCTTTTCCCCCCAAACAGGAGGATATTACTTACACACATCAACTTACTAAATCCATATGCTATTAAAAATATACCCTACATCCAATTTAAAGACCAAAGGGGGACTAAATTAAGAAAACAAACCACTTAAAAAATATTTGCAACAAATACAATAAAGTGCTAATATTTCCTAAAAAGAACCAAAACTAAAGCAATTAAAAAACACAATAAAATAGACAAAAACAAAAAATGTGAAAAGGCAAACCATGGCCGGCCCGGTGGCGCACTGCTACAGTGCGCCGCTTGGGAACGCGGCAGCGCTCCCGCCAAGGGTTCGGATCCCACATACAGACTGGTTCCCGCTCACTGGCTGAGCGAGGTGCGGGAGCAACACCGAGGGTTGCGATCCCGTTGCCGGTCCTGGTCCGGTACGGGCGTGACACTGAGGGTTGCGATCCGTTGCCGGACACGAAAAAAGACAAAAAAAAAAAAAAAGAAAAGGCAAACCATAAAAGAAATACAAGTAGCAATTAACATATGAAATGTTTATTTCATGACTAATAATGTCACAACTAGACCTGCATTAAAAAAGTGCTAAAGGAAATTCTTCAAGTTGAAGGAAGCGGATGCCAATTAATAACATAAAACTATACATGCACACAAAATAAAGATGAGAAGAAAGCAATTAGTGCCTTAAAATGCCCCAGAACTGTTCTAGGCATTGAGGAAAGAGCAGAGGAAAAACAAACTCCCTGCTTTTGCAGCATTTACATTCTAGCAGGGAGACAGAATATAAATAAATAAATGAACTACAAAGAGGAATTCACATCATATTTCTGTAAACCAGTGCAGCAAATGCTTTAGAAATCTTTCTACCCTCTAGCTCTAGGACTCTAACCTAAGGAAATAATCAAAGGTTGATTCAAGATTTATGAAAACATTCATCATAGCCTTGTACATAATAGAAAAAAAAAGTAACAACCTACATATTAGACAATTAGGGAATGGGAAAATAAATAGTTGTACATCTACTTTTGAGAATTATGTGAAAAGAAAACTATGCCTCCTAAAAAGATAAAGGAAATAGGTAGGGGCATGGAGGATTCTTTATTTTTTCTTTGTGCTTATTTGTTATTTTTCAAATTTTCTTCAATGAGCATATACCTACTTTTTAATGAGAAGTAACAAGAAGGAAAAAACAAAAAACAAAAGAGAGAACTGAACATGAGAAAATGGTAAAACATTATCAGGAGTTAAACCCAAAAGAAGGTTCTACTTTCTCCCCCGTATCAAATACATTGTTGTCCACGCTTTCCTAAAAAAAACAAGGGCTATCTTTGGAAATAAGGATCAGTATTCATTTTTTAAAAATTCCTTATCCTTTTTCTTTTGTTTCTCATCATTTTACCAGGAAAGTGGCATGTTAATGGCTTCATTTGCGATTTCAAGATTTGCTATATATTAAGTATTTTGTTATACTTTATTCAGGATTTGTAAGTGTTTGGTATAGGGTGTGGATTCTACATTAGTTCCACCAGTCACGTTGACCAGAGAGGCTATTAACATTTCAGAATTGCAAACTAGCCAAGGAAAGTAGATTCAGAGGTAAAAGGGTAAACTTTCATACGACAGATGCGTGTTAAAGTCTACATACACGATAAGCCCAGCTTCCCTCCTCAGTTCAAAACTGGATACTTGCCAGTAGAATGAGCAAAAACCAATTAAAGACAAGATACCATTTTTAAAGCTAGGAGTCTAAAACCAAGCACAAATTATGCAGTCCAGCACACGATGGGAAACAAGACACTTCTCGTATTCCCATATCAGACAAGCACCCAGCCAGGCTGAAGTATTCTTACTACAAATGACATCAACAAGGCTGCCAGCAACAACACAAGTTACGCCATTCCCTCAAAGCCAGGCAATATAGCAGACTTCATGACCAAACACGCTACCAGGTTGTTCTAGTCATCCCTCCTAAGCCCTTAGGAATCTCATGGACACGATCCAAAACCAGAAGGGTAGGTAGCCTCTATTATGTGAGGGTATGAAATGTCTCAAAAACCATGCCAAGACAGCAAGACCATACGCTGGGGAAAGGACAGCCTCTTCAATAAATGTGCTGGGAAAACTGGACATCCACATGAGAAGAACGAATGTAAACCCATACCTCTCACCATATACCAAAATCAACTCAAAATGGATTAAAGAGAAATGTAAGACCTGAAACTGTAAAACTCTTATAAGAAAACATAGGAGAAACAGTTCAGGAAGTAGGAATGGGCAAAGACTTTATGAAAAAGACCCCAAAAGCACAGGCAACAAAAGAGAAAAATAAACAAATGGGATGATATCAAACTAAAAAGCTTCTGCCCAGCAAAGGAAACAATCAACAGAGAGAAAAAATCTATAGAATGGGAGAAAATATTTGCAAACTATACATCTGATGAAGGATTAATATCCAGAATATACAAGGAACCCAAACAATTAAACAGTATAAAAACAAATAACCTTATTAAAAAATGGGAAAGGAGCTGAATAGGCATTTCTGAAAGGAAGATATACAAATGGTCAACAGACACATGAAAAAATGCTCAACATCACTAAGCATCATGGAAATGCAAATCAAAGCCACACTGACATATCATCTCATCCCAGTTAGACTGGCTATTATCAAAAAGACAGAGAATAACAAATGGGGGCAAGGATACGGAGAAAGGGGAACCCTCCTACACTGCTGATGGGAGGACTGTAATTAGTGCACCCTTGATGTTAAACAGTGTGGAGTTTCCTCGAACAGCTACACATAGAACTGCCATACAATCCAGCAATCCCATTGCTGGTTATATACCCAAAGGAAGGGAAATCATCATGTTGAAGGGACACCTGCACTCCCATGTTTATCCCAGCTCTATTTATACTAGCTGAGAGTTGAAACCAACCTAAATGTCCACTGACAGATGATTGGATAAGAAAAATGTGGTATATATACACAAGGGAATACTACTCTGCCATAAAAAGAATGAAATTCTGCCATTTGCAGTAACACAGATGAACTTAGAGAAATTTATATTAAGTGAAATAAACCAGGCACTGAAAGAGAAATACTGCATGTCCTCACTCACAGGCAGAAGCTAAAATTAAAAAAAAGAAAGATAACAACAATCACAATAATTTGTTGAACTTTCAAAAGGAAAGAAAATAACTGATGCTACTAGAGGAAGGAAAGGGGGAAGGAGGGTTAGTGAGAAATTGGTAAAGGGCCACAAAAAATGACTGCACTGTGTAATGCTGAGTGTACTAATTACCTGATTTGAGCATCACTTATTGCACACAGGTACTGATATTCAACGTTGTACCTCACGGATATGTACAATCAATTAAATTTCAATACAACAACAATAATAATAAAGTCTTCCTGCTCAAGAAGAGAAAAATGAAAAACAAACAAAAATCCATGCCTAGAAATTTCCCAAGATAAAATAACACCTGCTTCCTGAAGCTGCAGATATGAACAATACTACTGAATGGGTAGTTGAAAAATAGCTAGTAATAGATACATAATTTATTTGGTTTTATCTAGAAGTGGTCCAGAACCAAACAAATTGTGCAGAATATAATCCACATGGGCCTGAAGCTGCTATCCTTAGAAAGATCTGCTTGTAAGGTTGACCCATGGCTGGTATCTTGAAACTTGGCTGGTGAACTGCCCTACACTGATATAAAATGTTCTCTCTGCCTACTGTTTGTGCCAACGATATGGTTTATCCTGAATACCTGTTTTCTTGGAGCCTGGAATTTTGGTATGTGCCAGGCAGCAGGCACCCATGTGATCAGACCCCAATAAAAACCTTGGGTGCTGAGTCTCTAGTGAGCTTCCCTGGTAGACAACTTATCACATGTTGTCACAACTTGTTGGCAAATTAAGCATGTCCTGTGACTCCACTGGGAGAGGACTCTTGGAAACTTGTGTCTGGTTTCTTCTAGACTTCACTACAGGTGCCTGTGCCCTTTACTAAGTTTCTTTGGAATCTTTTCACTGTAATAAACCTTAGCCAGGAAAACAACCATACACCAAGTCTTGTGAATCACCGAACTGGGGTGGTCTTGGGGTTCCCTGACAAACAGATAATAGGGCCCTCCCCTGTAAGACTAGCTGAGGAAACACAGGTGAGACAGGTTCAATCCATCCCTTAGGCATAAGGGGGCACGTAGCGTCGGGTGTGGCAGGCCCATAGTGGACCATCTAGTAGATGCAGTGAATTGAACTGGAAGAGGAACAATTTTGAAAGGTTAAAGGCTATGAATTCCTCAAATGTTGCCAAGGCTAGTCAAATTCTGAACTGCTCTAAAGAGAAAACTGTCATTAAATCCATTTAAAAGAACAGATCCAAAATGGGGCTCTGTTGTACTTCTAATTCTGAGTTGAATATATTTTGCCATCAGATGATTCTAGACCTATGGACAAAGTTATATTCCTGATCCATGACTGTCCTATATTCTCCTTCCAGAGTTGCAGGAGAGACCTGTCATCTGCACAATGAAGAACTGTTAGCACCTGAAGACAACCGTCTGCTTTTACCTGCACTGCTTCACAGTATGAGTTTTATGACCATGCTCTAGCATCAGGTGTGGGCGGGTTCTACCCATTTCATTATTCAGGATGCAAGAACTATGAGACGCTGCACATAAACGATAATCCACCAAAAACCACCCTCTGAGGTGGATCATATTATAAGTTTACAAACGAGAAAACGGAAGCAGTACGAAGCAGAACTGGAATCTGAGTCCACACTTGCCGCCCTCCAAGCCCACACTCCTGCCCATCACCATGCTGCCTCCTAAATGGAGAATTTTCCCTCAGTGGTGTTTCTCTCCTTTCTGAAGGGCAGAAACAAAGCTACTGTTGACAGACGGACTTGATTACAGAAGTACCAGAGACTTTAAAAGTAGTTAATCGGCCCCTCCCCCACTACCCCCCCCCCAAATAACGGAGTAGTTCACTTTGCTTGTTAGTAGCAAAAGAGAAGAGGAAAAATACTCCCTTCTTCACTGTATTGCCAAGGCAGGTGCTCTGACAGTAAGAGGGAAAACGTGGCTGAGAAGTGGGCACAGGACAGGAGGATCTACACAGTGGGGCTAAAACCCATCTCAAAAGCTCCTCAGGCTATGTACAAATGACAGTTCTGACAGGGATGCTCCTTCAACCTTTGAAGAAAGCAGAGCCTAAATGTTATGAGTCAGGGTCCTACGGCAAGGTGTCCATCCACTGAAGATATAAAGTACATAAATATTTATACGAAAAATATATAAAAATATGTATGTATATGTGTGTCTATAAAAGAGGGGGGGTGGAGGAACATACACATTTTAATAAAAATGTAACACAGAGATGAAGCAGGAATTAATAAAACTTTATACAGATCAAATGTCTACTTCTTTAATATTTTAAATTGCCACTACTGTAGACCATATCACCGAACCACACTATTTTATTTTTTGTCACTAAATTAAATTCAAAATTAAGATAAAATACTGAAGAAAAAACAAGCACACTTTAATAACCCTAAGCAGAGTTAATCATCTTCCCTCTATCCCGTTCCTTACTCTAATAGAGAGCAGAAAATTATGGTAATATCTCAAGCAAAAGATTATTTGAATAGGATCTTTTCAGTACTGAAAAATTGATTTCAAAATTCTTACCATCATGAATTTCATAAGCCAAACTAGTGATCTTCTGGGTAATGATCATCATTGGCCTGTGAAAGATAAAAATATAAATATTTTTAAAAAGGCTCTAACCCCAAAAGAAATCTGTGAGCCAGGGATCTCGTCCAGCCTCTTCACTTTATGCATTATCAAGCAAGGTCACGAGGTGAGAGGCAGGCAGGCAGCAGGCAGGCCCCCACCTCCTGATCCTGACTCAGTACTCTCTGCAGCATACCATACTGCCTTCCGTCTCAGGGCTGAGTATAAAGGTAAAAAGTAAGTTGGCTGGAAAGGGAGAGAATGAGTAGAAAATTCAAGGTTCTTAGGTGAGAACTTTGAGAAGTAGGAGCAAAAGAGAAGAGGGAGATAAGGGGAAAAGAAAGAGGACAGACTACCATCTCCCTATTGCAAAAGGTCGGCACCCAGGGATTAAAGACCCTGAAGACAGCCATCTAAAACATGGAAATCATGGCATATCTTAAAGAAAAGAGGACTTTAAAATCACATTATAGGAAGAAAATAGCAATATTTCCTCTATATTTTATAATTACTATAATTGAATGGATAACTTGGAAAGGAAAAAAAATACATCCACATAAGAAAACCCACTAGGATGCATTTTACCTTTTAACTGTTAGCCCACAGACAGTATTTGAAAAACAATTAACTGTAAGTTATTTAATTTTTAAAAAATGCAATAAAACCAGGAAATAAAATCTTTTTGCCTGAAGGTAGAATGTGCATTCTGTACACCCAGAGTGTTACACAATTTGCTGAATCCTCAAAAGGGTGTGGAGCACACAGAAACCACCCACACTTCACAGCCAAGTAAAGGGTTCAGAGAGGTCGGTCACACAGCCAGGGAGCGGCAGGGGAGACTCAGCTCCCACCGGCTGTGGTTCTGACCCTGTGCTCTTCCACCAGTCCACCATGCTCGAAGCAGACACTGCTAGTGGCCACCCCTCCCTTTGGCAAAACATAGATGCCTGTACACATGTCAAGATAGGACGTAATTTTTCACAATGTCAGCATATGGCGGGCGGCAAGGGTTTGTTTTAAACATTTCTACCACTGGAAATTAGTTTCATAGACCCAGGCCCTTGAGAATTTATAGCTTATTCCCCCTCACCTAACAGGAAAGGTCTCATAAAAACTGTCCCCAAGTACTTAAGGAAGAAGATTTCTCTTAGATGCCATTAAAAGCCAATTCCTACACTTAATACCACTCACTCTCAAACAATCATTCCCTGGCCAATCTAATCCCACTGGGTGCTTTGAACACCCCTGGCTGCCATTTCTGCTTTGTAAGATATACTTCATGACCTTGGGGATTATAAAAATGCCCTAAATTCTTTTCCCTGTGGAAAAATAATCATTTATCTCACCCTGCTTAATTCTCTTCACAGTTTAGCTCACCAATGAATTATAAAATCCCCTTCAAGTTCTAAACTTTAATTCCCATGTTACCTTAAAACATCTTAAAAACTGATAATTATTAAACTTATTTTATAAACCCAGTGACATATTAAGCTGTTGGGTACATATTTATAAGATGTTTTTAAAAATGCAGATAGGTACTTTTTGAATGTATGCCCGGACTGTGCCCACTTGTGACCCTGCACCCTCATGCAACCCATCTGGTGTGAAGGGTTCAGGGTCTCTTACAAAAGTGAGCTGGGCTGGGAGAATGGATGGAGTGTAGATGTGGTGCTGATTCCAGGAACTATGGTTCCTAACAGAGATGGAGAGAAGGCAGTGAGAAGATCTGAATATTCTGGACTCTCCAAATGTTGCTCCCTCCACCTAGACCACTCTTCCTAAAACTGTTTTTGCAAGGACAGCTACTTTTCCTTCTTAAGTCTCAGCTTAAAGGTCATTTTGTACAAGAGGCCCACTGGACAACTCTGTCTCAAGTAGCTCCCCTCTGCCCAGACACACAACACAGCCTTCATTTCATCCAGTTTCTTGTTTGGTTTTTTTTTTTTTTTTTTCCTTCAAGGTGTTTTCATATTTGTCGTTATTTTATTTATTAAGTTACTACAGTTGTTTTAAAATGTTTCCCCTTTTCAGAAAGTCCATGAGACAAGGAACCTAAGAGTTTTGTTCACCACTGAATCTCCAGCATGTAGTACAGTGCCTGGCACAAGATATGTGCTAAACACATAATTAAAATACCACACATAGGGCCGAGCCCATGGCGCACTCGGGAGAGTGTGGCGCTGGGAGCACAGCAGCATTCCCGCCGTGGGTTCGGATCCTATATAGGGATGGCCGGTGCGCTCACTGGCTGAGCGCGGTGCGTCAGGTCACAAAAAAAAAAAAGACAAAAAAAAAAAATACCACACATATTGGGAGGTTTTTCAGAGACCTTTCTGTTGTTGATTTCTAATTTAATTCCACTGTAGTTAGAGATCAGGATTTGAATCCTTTTAAATTTACTGAGTACTTGTTTCATGGCCCAGAATATAGTATGCACATGAGAAGCAAGTGTGTTCTGCTTTTCTTGGATGGAATATCTATTATTGTGAATTAGATTAAGTCGACTGATAATGTTATTCAAATGTTCTATACCCTTTCTCAACTTCTGTCTACTTTTTCTATCAGTTATTGTCAGGGTGTAATATTGAAATATCTAATTATAATGGTAGATTTGTCTTAAAAAACTAAAGTAAAATAAAATACCAAATAAATGGAATCTTCTAAGTGCCCAGTCAAGATCGATTCCTCCTTCTGTAAGATGATTATATTCCCTCATCTGTCTACTCTCATCTGTGCATGAAAGCATTTATCCTGTAATTAATTGTTTAGTTTTTTTTGTCACCACAAAAAGCCATGAGCAAATCAACAGCAAGAACACTGACTCATTTATCTCCATACATTTAGTACCTGGCACACAATACGTGCTCAGAGTATTGACTGGTTTACAAAAACGCCTCATCATTTTTTGATCATTAGCCTCCGTACATTTGCTTTGGTTTTAAGTGGGTAGTAGTTCTACTGCCTCTGGTCCAAACTGCTACCGAATGTAAGAAGAGAACGACAGAAAACAAAATTATTATAGAGTGACCAAGAAAGAGAATGCAATGAATGAGAATAAGAAAGGATTACAGGAAAAATTCAGTAGGGATGAATAGATTAAAGAGAATTCCAAAAAACAAATGGAGAGAAAAATGGGCAGATGAGAGTAAAACAAAGCTGGGGGACAGAACAGAGTGATGGGCAAGGAAGAGGAATCTCACCCCATTAAAACAAAGCCTACCACACAAAGAAAACACAAATAAAATCAGTTCCACTCCTCGCAAGCAGATTAACTGCAGTGGGTTTTCTTAATAGCATATGTTATTCATCAATGTCTATTTCAGGACAGTTATGTATTTCACTTACACCTTTATTTACATTTTAACTATCTATTGACTTAGTATATAATGGAACCGCCAATACATAATCACTTCCCAGGTCCTAAGAAAGTCCGAGATAACTTGACAAGAATAAGAAAGAACCTCCTGTTTCCTTCGGATGGAGGCTGGAAGCCAGAGAAAGAAGGTAGGAGAAGTGAAACTGTATAGAACTAGTTGAAAACTGATTAATCTAGTTGAAAATAGTCTGTGTCTCTATTTTAACTTGTTTTACAAGTTATCTTGCTGGATGTAAGCTGAGCATGGGCAGAGACATGAGCCCTGCCCTTCAGATGACCCCGGCACCACAGGAACCTGGAAATCCTCCACCTGTGAACCAAAGGACTGGATTCAGGCCCCACCCTTGCCCGCAGTCATGTGACCTAACTCAGGCAACCAATCAGCTCTTGACCCATCAGCCAATCAGCTCCAGCCTGGGTCATATGGCCTGATTCAGGCCCAGCCAATCACCCTTTGCCTAGTCATATGGTCTGAAGAGGAATCAGGCAATCCCCAGTCCCTGACCCTTACGGATCCTTTAAAAGCCCATTCAGCCCCTGGTTCAGGGAGACAGATTTGAGCTGTGCTCCTGTCTCCTTGCCAGTCCACCTCACAATAAATCCTTTTTCCTCACAAAGACCAGTGCCCTGGTATTGGCTCCTGTGCACACTGGGCATCGAGTCCTTGCTCAGTCACAGAAGCAGAAGGCTAAAGAACTTCCTGAGTGAGGTCAGGGCCTTGGGCTGGAGCATCCTTTTCCTTCTGTATGACAACATCACTATATTTAAGTAATATTACATATGTTTTCTTCCAATGATACTCTGCTAGAAATGTGGAAAAATATGAATCTAATTTCAAAATAAATACTACAACGGATGGAACAGTTTCAGCTAATATAAAACAATACCATATAAAGTAAAGAACTAAAAAAATTCTAGACTTTCTGAAACAAAGAGATGGAAAAAATTAAAACAACATATTTCACACGTTTATACTACAAAGAGTATGAATAGTAGGATTTGGTTCCATCACACAGTAAAACTCAACTGGAGTTAGACATTATTAGAGAATGAATGTTAAAAATGAAGAATTACTTTCTTGATTGTTCCATCTTCTCTAGGAGACTGCTAAATGTCTGTGTATTAATGTTACCAAGCAACTACAAGCACCTACTAGGTAAACAGCTTGCCACCAGGATGCAAGTCTCCTAACAACAGAGGCAAACTATTGATTCCTCACTCTCAGTTGTCTCTAAGTGCACAAGCACGCTTTCACCTACAAACAAGACCCACTGTAACCAAACAAACGCCACCTATCTAACGTCAGGTGGACACGCAGTGACAGAGAACTGAAAAGGCTGCTGGTCTGAGTCATCCATTCATCCGCTTACTACCTTGTTCAGAGAACAAGTATTTAATGAGTACCCCCCATACACCAAGTACTGTTCTAGTTTCCCGGGATACAGTGTGAATCAGACAAAGTCCTTGCTGTCATGGAGTTTATATTGTATTGGAGAGAGACAGATTATAAATGAAGAAACAGGAGAATATATATTGTGTCAGATGTTGCCAAGTGCTGTGCAGTAAAACGAAGCAGGGTAAGGCGGCTAGGGAGTGCAGGGCATAGGAAAGCACGGGCCTCTCCCACGAGGTGACATTTAACCAGAGAACAAGCCCTGTGCAGGCCTGGGGTAAGAATGTTCCAGGAAGAGAGAAGAGTGAATTCAGAAGCCCGCAGGTAGAAGTGTGAATGGCAGGTTGGAAGATCAGTAAAGAGGGCAGTGACACTGGAACGAGGGGCTGAGGAGGACAGGAGCAGAAGCTGACGACAGCAGGAGGTCAGGTCTAGCGGGCTTCTGTAGGGCGCTGGGAGGACACTGCCTTCCATCTCAGGCAGGAAACTACCAGAGTATCGTAGGCAAAGAAGTGACCTGGTTTCAAATGAGTACATTTTGACTCTGGGTTCAAAAAGGCTGTGGGTTACCAGAGGTGGGGATAAAGAAGCTGGCAAGGCAGACAGGGGAGGGTGGCGGCTGAGACCAGGGTAATAGCACAGGTGGTCTCAAGTGCGTTCTAGGTATATTCTGATGGTGAAGACAACAGGATTCGATGATGATCTGTTAACGTATTTGATGCTGGGTTTGAGACCTGGTGTCAGCGTAGCTAACTAGACAGATGAAGCTGACAGAGAAGGGAAATAGGGAAATGAGGAATTCAGCTTTGGCCATGCTCAACGGGAGAGGCCTGTGACACAACAGCGGGGAGATGGAAGAAGAGGCAGCTGGACATACAGGTCAGAACACTTAAATCCTGCCCCCACTACTTACCAACTGTGGCAAGTGATCTCACTTTTCTCAAAAAAGTTGTAACCTATAAACTGGGAGTAATAGTGCCTGTGTGTGGATTAAAAAATAGCAATATGACGAATAGCTTAACCAGAGTCTGAGACACCGCAGCTGGTCTGGTGAGAGCTAGTGCCCATCTCCTCACATTCGCACCTTCATTTAGCAAACACTGGAATGGCAGCGAAGCGTGGGGCACTGAAGGGGCACGATGACTACATGGGGAGTGCTGTCTCTGAAGGCGCTATCCCCCTAGGAGATAGGTGGGTATGCAAATACCTATACAGCAGCTTAAGTGCCAGCAAGAAAGGTAAAGAGATGGAGACAGCTGGGGGAAACGTCTCAAATAGGAGTCATGTCATCGGGGCCTTTGAGGCTGGGAAGGTTTGGACATGCAGATATGGCTGCAAGAGTGCTCCAAGCAGAGAGGACAGGATGAGCAAAAGTACTAACAAAGAAGGAATGGGCAAGAAGGGACACCCTGTGAGTGCTTTACAGGCCGGTCATCAACTTTTCAGTCTTAAGAAAACTACATCTTTTTTATAAATATTCTACTACGCTGCTTTGTGAGCATACATAAATTCAGGGGGAAAGGCTCGGGTAGGGAGGGGAAGAAACAAATCAGCCATTAATAGATCCATGTCCTTTTACTCTTGGTAACTTGAACTACATTAGCAGCAGCTAGACAGAATGTTTCCTGTAACCAAATGTAGGTCAAGGGGTTGGGAGACACTCCCACAGGATGCACTAGGATAAATGGAACACTAAGGTCTAGCAGGCAGCTGAATAATTTACATCAACCCTATTTACAACATAGTCACTGGGCACAATGTGCGAGGAGGATTACAAAGAGCAGCAAGGGGCCTTCTATGACTCATTTCACAGAATACAAAAAGAGGTCTAAAATTAGATGCTGGACTTGAATAAGGCTTTATAAAAAGGAGTGATGAAAATGACAACCACACCTGTAGCTTTCAGACCAAATGGTCTATCATGTCTCCTGCTTGAGAGAACTGTCACAAAAGTACCCAGCTCAGCCTCTAAGCACCTAGTAAAATGCACAGCACATGCCAGTAAGCCTTAACTGAAGGAACACACGTGACTGACAAGTAGTAAAACATTTACTGAGCATCTGATACTATCTGGTTAGCTCTAAGATATACTCCTGATTCGATGGAAAATTATTTCACATGTACTTTCAGTGAATGCACCAAACTATCCCTTTGTCACCAAAGAAATCAACATATTCCATTCATAACTCGTTACTTTTCTGCCAAAAAAATCTGTTCTTGCTTCCATCTTCAATTTATTTGTCTACATGTGAGGCAAGGATTCACTTTTCTTTTCTCTTTCTAAATGACATAATACCACTTACTGAAGAATGGAGTCAGGCTTTCCGTACGGATCCCACCATTACTGTTCTGTATTTTTATTTCTTACATCCATGGGTCTGTTTCTAGGTCCTCTATCCTGGCTTCTTTGATCTGTCTATTCCTATGTCAATCCCATAATATTTTAATGACTCCTGTTCTACAGACAGTAGTATGTTTTTATATAGAATTCACTACTCTCAAGCATTTACTCCTCTAAAGAAACTTTTTAATCAATTTATCTAATTTCTCTAAAAAACCCTAACCTTAACTACATTATGATGACAGATTAACTTGAGGGGAATTAACATCTTTACAATACTGAATTTTACTATCCAAAAACACAGGCTGTTTCTTCAATTACACTTCTATGTCCGATAGTAAAGTTTTATAGTTTTCTACACAGAGATCCTGTACATTTCTTTTCACATGTATTCCCGATATTTCATAGTTTTTAATTGCTTGGATGATTTTCTATTATATTTTCTAACTGGTTATTGCTCATATAAAGAAAAGGTATTTTATTGTTTAATACTTCTCTTATATCTATTTTCTATGGCTAACATGAGAACTAACAACTTCAGTAGCTTTTCAACCTTTCTGCAAATAAAACTTCTATAAGAGGTGACTCACTTTTATCTAATCAATATTTTAAACATATCTTGAACCTAACACTTCATATATACATATAATATCAGTTTTTTTCGTACCTCGTACAAGTAAAATTGTCCCATATGAAAGAGACTGCATGTGGATTCCTTAGCAAGAGCCTGGGCTTCACTTCTTGTGCTTTCCAGCTTCAGAGTGATGGGACAGCTTAGCACAAAGGATGAGTTACTTTGTCCAATTCTACCTTCTTCAGATATCCAATATCTTGAATAGCTATGATATTCTATGATATTCACCCTAATCAGGATGAAGTTAGGATCTTTTCTGCTCATGTGTTATAATACAATGAAGGATTCCCAGTGTTGAGTACTTCAAGGGGAAAGTCTGTCTCTAGATGGCTCTTTTCTCTTCTGTGCCCATTTAAATAAAAAAAAAGCCCTTCAATTTAGTTCTGCCACAGTGGTCTCCTCCAGCTAACTCGACTCTGTGTCTAATCTTTATCAGTTCACTGGTAATAGTCAAATGTTTTCTCCTAATGGATAAAAATTATACTTTAAACTAGGAGTTTTATGAACAGGTTGTTTATTTTTAAAATTAAATTGCCACATTGTTTTTCTTCTACATTTAAACATTTAAAATTACATTTGAATATTTATATTAAATTTTAAATTTCAGCAAAATACTTATAAGGCCATGTCATAGACAGCTGTTTTTTTAAACATGCATTACATGCTAATGTAAACTGCCCTACTTTGTGGGGGCATGTAACTAGTCTTCACCAACAGGATGGGAGCAGAAGTGCTGAGCGGGCATGCTCTGTCTCTGCTCACACTCACTACCAGTGCCCCGGCCCCAGGCCCCACCAACTTAAGAGGATTCCAGAGAGTTAAAGCAAGTGAAGCCACAGAAGAAAAGAGCCTGGTTCCCCAAATGACTGTAAAACATAGTCTCCCTCCTCTGTGGACTGTAATGTGAGTGAGAAACAAACTTTTATTACGCTAAGCCACTGAAATAATGCTTTTGTTTTAATAGCAGTCAGCCTATCCCTAGCTAATATAGAGAGATGTGAGGTGAGAAAGGGCTTGAAAGTGACAAGAGTTTGGAAGCAGATGAGGGAAATAAAAAAAAATCAAACCAAAGGAGGGGTTGTGAGGGTCCAACAAAGACTGGGTCACACAATTTGTCCCAGCACTAATCCATATGGTTATATAATAAATTCAATTTGGTTGTGTTAAATTACTGTTTAAATCTGGTGATTTAAAAAAATGAAAGCAGCAAAATATTTTTAAATAAAATGTTATGTGGAATCCCAAAATATAAACTAGAGAAGCACAAAGCAGACGTGATTGAAACAAGATTGGAGGGCCTAGAATCTCATCTGCTTCCCTCCTCTGGCACCTGTCTGCAGAGCCTGCCTGTAGAATCCTAGGACTCCAAAAGTCAATTTGAAAATTCATGATTTTACAATATTGTTGACTTTTAGTTGCTGCTAACATTTCTGTTATCAACATTCCTAAAGTAAATTAGTCAAGAGTATTCTCATTGTTTCTACTCTATACTAAATGCTTAAGTTACTTCTAATTTATTGATACAAGTATTAAAAGCTATCTCTTGGATAGTGCAGCTTTGCCCACATTGCTAAGGTTTTTCTACTTGTGTTGTCTGTTATCTTTGCCCATTTTTCTCGCTGTATTTTTTACTTTCTTCTTTACTGAAGTGTTATTACTTATTCAATAAGTACCGAATGCCACTATGGGCTAAGCACTGAGGATACATAATTAACAACACCAATATGGTTGTTATTCTCAGGAAGATCAAATTTTCTAAGTGATTGTGATTCTTTTGAATTTATACAACTAGTTCCTGATCTCATTACACTATGATGACTACATGTGACCTGGGCTATTTCCTTCAATTCACTAAGATTTTTTTTTTCCTTTTTGTCTTTTTTCGTGACCGGTAACGGGATCGCAACCCTCAGTGTCATGCCCGTACCGCGACCGGCAACGGGATTGCAACCCTCGGTGTCACACCCGCACTGCACTCAACCAGTGAGCAGACCGGTCTCTATATGGGATCCGAACCCTCGGCGGGAGCACTGCTGCACTCCCAAGCGCCGCACTCTACCGAGTGCGCCACCGGGCCGGCCCAATTCACTAAGATTTTAATGGTGGCCCAAAATATACTTATTCTACTCATTAGCTCATCTTCCTCAAGAACCCCTATTATTCCTCAGCTAGATCACCAGCACCTGTTCTACTTTTCTGCATTCCAAGTATATTTCTAAATTCTACTCGATATATTGCTCATTTGATTAACTATTTTTTTAATGTATTTAATCTGTTTTGTTTTGGCTTGGTTTTGCTTATTTTGGATGCAATCTCCTTTCATCCAAATCTTTTAAACCTGTGGAGTAAAACCCACTTTAATCTCAACAGGGAGAAAAAGATATTTCATTTTTCTAAAATTCTTTGGTTTCACAGCAGTGATATTTCTCTGAGCTTTTACAGCTTTGGTTCATCTTTATTGCTGAAACTTTTTTTTTCAGAGATATTATGATACATTTTGTTTCATTTTTTCCAATGTACTTATCCTTATTTGGATCTACTGCTTATTATTTCTGCTGTCCAGTTGACAAGACTGACGCAAGAGCTTCTGTATCTTGTTCACTTGAGAAAGCTGTCAGGCCTGGCACAGCGAATATAAAAGTTTATCTTCAAGTTCCCCACCTGGTACCTAGGGGTTAGCTGATGTCGCCTTATAAAGATGGCAAGCAAGTTAGTTCATAAGGGCTTGTACTGCATTTATCTCATAACAGACATTCAATCAGTTCTGTTACAGGACAAAGAGACCCATCGGTACCAGGGAGAGAATAAATCCCCTTTGAAGGAATAAGAGACAGAATGTCTTTCCACTGCTCAGTTAAATACTGCTGTTAAATTAAATGTAGAACACTGCACAGAAGTAAAATATGTACTTAAGTGTCTTTTCTAGGAAATTCAGACTGACAAAGCTAACCCAAGGACCTCCAAACCAAAGAAAGTTCCACTGAGCGCTCAGAAGCAGAAGTAGTGATCAGCTCTTATTATATAAAAGCTGGTGAATGACTGTACATAAGGGACTCAGGGAAACAAAGACAGGAGGAAGGGACAGCAAAGATGTAGGCTCAGGGGGCTGATTTCCAATAGTTAACACATGATGGTAGAAACTGCTACGAGAATTAGAAAATGCTTTCAATACAGAACGTCATATAAAAAATTTAATTGCTTTATATTTAGAAATTTTATATAAGACAATTTAAAAGCACAGGTTATTTTTGTGACTTATAAAGTATTATAAAGACCTTTTACAAGAAAAGTTTAAATTCATAAAGGAATTTCAACTAAAATGTTTACTTTTCATTTTAACTACTAAATGCAACTACATTTTGTCCTTTAACTGCTAGAATAGATAAAACAGGCTACTGAATCAAAGTTTTAACCTTACCCTGAAAAATCAGCAGAATATTGTCCATAATCAAAGATATAGACTCTAGTAATTTGGCACACTGTGAGGTATCCCAAAGCAAACACAAAACAATATCTGGAAAACAAAAATAAGCTAGATTAGTGAAAACAACAGATTCATTTTGTTAAACAGTACATTTTAAAATAATGTATTAACTAAATTATATGGCTCAAAAATTAACTATTACTATATCTACTCTACAAATAGCTTAATAAATTATGAAAACTCTTTACTAGTATCTGCTTCAGTTTATTTGAATACCATCTTCAATGGAAAATGCATTTAATTATGGACTGTATTCATTTCTTTCTGAAAGACATCCACACACCAAATTATATATTTGAAACTCATGGTCACGAGCATAAAAATGTGACTATTGGTATTTGTTCTTTCCATTTATATTCTTTCTTCTTTCTAGAAAACAAAATTAAGTATAAAAATATTTGGCTAAGATATACATTAAACAAATTCTTAATAGGACTTTTAAAACTTGTCCTCAATAGTTTAAAATCATAAATCCTGAGTGTGGATCTGATGGCATTTACTCACATTTCACAGGCACGAACATTTAGTGATTTTCACAAACTTAAGATGCTTGGGATAGAGTTACAATAATTAAAAACACAGTATGGAAAAAAGGACTTTACATATCAAGAGAAGAGAATAGAAACCAAGAAACAGATTCTAGAATATACGACGTTGCGTAGAATAAAAGCTGCAATGCAAGTTATCAGGGACCGGATAGGTCATCACCTACCTAGTTAACAGTCTGGCTGGGAGAAAGGAAGCTATGCCTTCATCTACATTAACACAACTCTAGATTGATTTAAAAATTATATATAAGATATAAAACCACAACAAATAGGAGTTGTGACTAAATACTCAAATATTCTCAAATTGGAAAAAGACTTTCTAAACACATATGACTTAGAAGAAACCAAAGGGAAAGAACCAATACATTTGGCTAAATTAAAATCTTAAACTTGTCACACAGGCAATTCAGGTGGTTTTATAAAAAAGTTATTCCAAACAAGTAGTTAAGTTGATCTTTGGAATTACTCCTGAGCAAAGATGAAGGGAAGAAAGCTTCTTAATTCAAATGTTTTACAAAATTAATATATTCATCGATCACTACATCTGACAAAAATAGTAAATATGTATACACATACACAAAGTGTTGACAAATCAAACTTAAAATAATTTCTAAAAATCATGTGGCAGATTGTATTTTCCAGAGATGGCCACAACAATATCTCCCATTTCATATGCCTTGTGCAATCTGACCTGCTCCCCATCGGGGGAGAAGTCTATTTCTCTACCCACTCTGGATGTGGGCTGGCCTTCTATCTGCACTGACCAGTAGATTATGGCAGAAGCAACACTCTGCTAGTTCCAGGTATAGCCCATAATTAGCCTGGCAGTTTCTACTTCTTGCTTTTAGATGCTGGGTTGTCATGAAAGAAGTGTGACTATCCTGAGAACACAGCATGTAGGGGTTCTGGAGGATGACAGACCATGTGGGGAGGGAGAGAGAGAGAGAGAGAAGAAAGGGGAGGGAGAGGGGGAGGGATATACACCAAGGAGCAGCAAGTCATTAGACATGTGGGTGAAGAAGTTGATGCCACGTGAAAAAGAGATGACCTATCCACCTGAACCCTTCCTGAATTCCTGACCCACAAAATCATAGAATAATATAGCAATTTGTTTGAAGCCACTACACTTTGACGTAGTGACATAACAGAACAGAGATGGTAACTGAAAAGGGGCTGCTGCTGTAACAAAAACCTAAATCACACAGGACTGGGCAGGGAGCAGGAGCAGGAGGAGTCTTGAGGAGACAGTTAGTTTAGACCTGAAGGACAGGAAGGAAACTGTGACTAGAGGCTACAGAAAAGGCAAGCCCATCTACACAGCAGCAGGATCCGAGGAACACTGTTGCTTGCAGCAACATGGAAATTAGAAAACATACCTAATAAATATGACAACTGGTTTCTTTTTAAATGCATGTGATAAGATATGGCTAGGGAAAGATGAATTAAAAAAGAAGGTGTTTAGGTTTTGAGCAGAATATAGAAAAAATAGGAAGGGTCCAAGACAGTCTTACCAGTCAGCAAAATATTCTTAAAATAATCAAGGTAAAGATGAAATCCAGGTTGTCTCTGATGACCCATCAGAAAGATTTAAGGGCACACCTTTATAGAATCCCTCAGATAAAAATTAGTTTCTGTGAACCTTAATAGTATGGATCACAGACTTTCTGATAGACAAGAAAGTTTTTAAGAACCTTATCAAGAGTGTTGTCCCTG
This sequence comes from Galeopterus variegatus, assembly GCF_000696425.1. Classification (NCBI taxonomy): domain Eukaryota; kingdom Metazoa; phylum Chordata; class Mammalia; order Dermoptera; family Cynocephalidae; genus Galeopterus; species Galeopterus variegatus. Next base: position 370,540 of record NW_007726270.1, on the reverse strand, counting down.
AGAACTCTGACTCTCAGACTAAAGTAGGAAGGAGACTGCCTAAAAGAGATTTGTGGGTGTGGTCTCTAATGTAGCAGATTATAATTAGATATGTAGAAAGCCCACATAGACGTTTTGTTTTTTATGTATTTATTTATTTTTAATTTATTTATTGAATCAAAATCAATCATATATATTTGGGGGGTTGAACATTAAGATATGTTGATTAAATCAGTATTACTAGTATATAGATTGTTACAAATCGTAATTATTCTTTATGTCCCTGGTCCAATCACTCTCCTTCCCTCATTCCCCCCTCCCCCCTCTAATTGCTCTAGATTTCTTCTCTCCTTCTGAACGAATAATGGTTACTCTGTTAATTTGTTGCCTAGATGATCTGTCCAATGCTGAGAGATGTGATCAGGTCCCCCAATATTATCATAGAGCAGATGCTTCTTCTGTCACTCTGAAATGGGTTTTGTGGAAAGAGACATCCTCTTCTTTTCTTTGTCTCTGCTGGTGACTCTTCTTGTGTGAATGCACTCCAGTGGTTGGCGGACCATCTGCGTGGTGGTTGTGGTGTCTAGCCAGTTTGGCGGCAGCCACGGTTATTGTGGTGGCTGTGGTGGACCACCCACATGAAGGTGCTATTTTTGGTATGCTCTTTGGCACTGACGGTATGCCTGGTTGTGAGGTGTGTTTGGTCCCCTTCTCTATGCCTCTGGTCCCTGGGCAGATCCCAAGGTGCTGGTGCCACATGCCCGGTTGTAGGAGGGGTGGCCGGTTCCTTCTCCGTGCCTCAGGTCACTGGGCAAGATCCAAGGAGCTGGGTTGGTGTGCCTGGTTGTGGGAGAGGAGTCCGGTCCCCTTCTCCATGTCCCAGGTCCCAGGGTGGGCCCTGAGGTGCTGGTGTGGTGTGCCTGGTTGAGGGAGGGCGGTCTGGTCCTCTTCTCCATGCCCCAGGTCTCTGGGCAGGCTCCAAAGTACTGGCGCCATGTGCCTGGTTGTGGGAGGAGGGCCTGGTGCCCTTCTCCATGCCTTGGGTACCTAGGTGGGCCCTGAAGTGCTGGTGTTTTGTGCCTGGTGTGGGAGGAGGGTCCAGTCCCCAGCTCCACACTTCAGGTCACTGGGCAGGACCTGAGGCACTGGCTTGGTGTGCCTGGTTGTGGGAGAGAGGTCTGGTCCCCTTCTCCATGCCCTGGGCCCCTGGGTGGGCCCCGAGGCACTGGCGCAGTGTGCCTGGTTGTGGGAGAGAGGTCCGTTCCCCTTCTCCTTGCCTTGGGTCCCCAGGCAAGCCCCAAGGTGCTGGTGTGGTGTGCCTGGTTGTGGGAGAGAGGTCTGGTCCCCTTCTCCATGCCCTGGGCCCCTGGGTGGGCCCCGAGGCACTGGCGCAGTGTGCCTGGTTGTGGGAGAGAGGTCCGTTCCCCTTCTCCTTGCCTTGGGTCCCCAGGCAGGCCCCAAGGTGCTGGTGTGGTGTGCCTGGTTGTGGGAGGAGAATCCAGTCCCCAGCTCCATACCTCAGGTCACTGGGGGGCCCCGAGGCACTGGTTTTGTGTGCCTCGTTGTGGGAGGGGGGTCCAGTCCCCTTCTCTGTGCCTCGGGTCCCCGGGACTAGTTTTTTGTCCTTTGCTTCTAACACAGGGGAACTTCTTGTGGGAACCAGTACTTGAGCTGTGTGGTTAAGCTAAAGTGCTACTTTGCTGCTGTTTCCCTAGGGAAGGCGTTTTGTGCAGCTCAGGGTTTAATGGTTGACCTTATAGGTACTTCCAGCTCTCCAGAGACCCGGTGGATCTGTGTTCTGTAGAATCTCTGATCTGGGCCGGAGTTTTTTCATCAAACTGCACCCCATGCAATTCTGCATTCCTGACCAGTCTCCTCTGAGTGGTCCTGTGCTGACTGGGGGACAGATGGGCTGTCCTTGCCGTGCCCCAGTGTTCCCCTGGTGGGCACATCTCCCCCACCCCCGTGCTCCAAACACTTCCCATGCGACGGGCCCTGCGCTGGTCCCTTGAAATGACTCACCGGCCTCTGAGTGGCTCCATTTTTTCAGTTGTTCTGGCTCCTCGCTCCTGTGTGGGTCCATGTGAACCCTATTAGCGGTGTTGCTGTCCTGGGGGCCACCAAGGCCCTCTTCTCCCCTGCTGCCTCCCAGTAACTCCATCTGGAGGGCACAGCGGCGGCTTCTGCTGGCTCCTGCTCCGTGTGCTCCAGCCTTAAAGCAGCCACAGCCCGAAATGCTCAGAGCAGCTTTTTCTTTCTCTCATTGTAGTTTCTCCGGCCTTCATGAACTCCGTAGGTCTCTCCTCCTCTTCCCCTGAGCTCCAGCAGCCCCAGCTTGGCTGATGTTACATTTTTATAGTTGTAAATTTGGTTGATTTGTGGGAGACAGTGATGCTGGGGACCGTCTATTCCGCCATCTTGACCAGAACCCCCCCCCATAGACTTTTTAAAAGGAGTTTTATAAGATTGGACTGAAAGGAAGAGAGAGTTGAAAAGAGATCTTTAGGTCCCCAGTTTTCTGCTGGCAGGTAGCAGGCTAGGAAAGCTATTCAACTGCAAACACTGGCCTTTCTCATGAAAATGAAGGATGTGGAGTCAGGAGCCCAGAGGGTGCAGCCAAGAGTCACAGGAAGCCTCTCAAGGGACCGGGTCTGGGTCTGGGCCCTAATCATGAGCTGATAACGTGCATCTGTCTGTATTTCACAAGTGCTACAGACCAGGGACTGACAGTCCAACCTCTTTTTTTTTTTTTCCTTTTTGTCTTTTTTTGTGACCGGTAACAGGATCGCAACCCTCGGTGTCGCGCCCATACCACGACCGGCAACGGGATCGCAACCCTCGGTGTCACGCCCACACCGTGCTCAACCAGTGAGCGGACCGGTCTCTATATGGGATCCGAACCCTCAGCAGGAGCGCCGCTGCGCTCCCAAGCGCCGCACTCTACCGAGTGCACCACCGGGCCGGCCCCATGTCCAACCTCTTTTAAACAATAAATATCTACAGCAGTTACCCCACTACTGTTCACCACTGTATACTGGGTGTGTGAAGGGAAAAAAAAAAAACTTGCCTCTTTAGTTCACTGGTCCTCAGATTGAGAACTGTACTTGGAGTCACCCCAAGGAATCTTACCCATACTAGACCTCAGATGACAAGACAGAGAACATGAGCTTGATGCCATAATGAAATGAGACTGGGAATCTGGGGAGGGAAGGGAATGCATTTCATATGCAGAATGTAGGTGAATTCTGGGGGCCAGAGGGCAAACTGTCTCCAAAATTTGCCGTCATCAATAACAACCCTCCTGTTGCACATGCCACTTTTTATATCAAGGGCTGGAATATAACTCATCTCCCCTTGAATCTGGGCTAAACTTAACTTGGTTTACCAATAGAATACAGTGGAAATGGCTTCCTGAAACTTTAAGGCTAGGTCAATAAGAAGTCTTGCAGCTTCCTCCTGGTTTCCATGGAACTCTTGTCTTTGGTATACACTTTCTCTATCATCATGTTTTGAGAAGCCCAAGGCCATATAAAGAGGCCACATTCCAGGGCTCCAGTGAGCAATCCCAGCTGATCCCCCAGCCAATAGCTAACACTGACTGCCAGCCATAAGAGGCAACCATCTTGGAAGTCAAGCTCGGTCAAGCTTTCAAATAACTGCAGCCTAAGCCAGCATTTAATGGCAACCACACAAGACCTCAAGCAAAAATTGCTCAGCTGAGTCTTGCTAACACACAGAACCATGAAAAACAATGATAAATTGTTGTTAAGCCACTAAGTTTCAGGTCATTTGCCATGCTGCAATAGATAACTGAAATAATTCCTTAATAAAACTGTAGCACACCAAAACTAATAGAAATTTAAAATAATAAGATACCCCAGTCAAGTAGGGTTTATTTGACAAATGCAAGTATGATTCTATATAGGGGGACTAGTGATATATATAATTACAGTGATGAGTTATGTATCCAATAATAGATACATATAAAGACATTTAATGAAATTCAATAATGTTTCAACATAACAAATAAAACTGTTAGGGAAACATCAAAAAAAAGTCTATCAAAATAGTATGTTGGGCCGAGCCCGTGGCGCACTCGGGAGAGTGCAGCGCTGAGAGCGCAGCGACGCTCCCGCCGCGGGTTCGGATCCTATATGGGAATGGCCGGTGCGCTCACTGGCTGAGCGTGGTGTGGGCGACACCACACCAAGGGGTGTGATCCCCTTACTGGTCACGAAAAAGACCAAAAAAAAAAATAGTATGTTGTCATCCTTGAAATGCTAGTAATTCACAGGAAAAGCATATGAAAGTTTTGTACATGTATGTATAACGTGAACTAGGAAACTGTATTTCTGAAATGAGAGCTAATTTTTTTAACCTCATTTACCTCATTCATTTTCCCACTAACTTTATAATAATCAAAACTTTCAGTTGTACAGTGAGTTGTTTTTTTTTTTTTTAACTTCTATTTGGTTAATCTTTTGATCTGTTTCTGAAGCAGTTCTGCATTGTAAGTCACCGTGTAAGTCATGCACTACAAATCCATTAAATTTTTAAAATGCATAATAAACTTATGTATGTATATTTATTCATACACTTATTTTCCAGAAAGCCAGTTAGCTGTTGAACATTTACCAGCATACCCCTGGCTAGGCGCATGTGGTTACTAAGCTGTTGAAATGTGGCTAGTCTAAGTTTAGATGTGCTTTAACTGTAAAATACACTCCAGATTTAAAGACTAAGTATAAAAAACAAAGAATTTAAAATATCTCAATTTTTTTATGGATTATACTTTTAAATGATATTTTGGATATATTGGGTGAAACAAAATATATTACTAAAATTAACTTAATATGAAACTTTTTAGTCTTTAATCTGTGACTACTAGAAAATTTTAAATCATAGTTATGGCTTGCATCATATTTCTCTTGCACAGTTCCAGATAGTTTTCCTGAGAAAAGGGAGATAGACGCAGCAGATGTGGCTTTTCACTCTTTCGCATTCTCTCTGCCTGGAATATGGATCTAACGGCTGTTGCAGCAATCATCTCGCATCCACGAGGTAACAAGCTGACAGGTTAAGGATAGCACAGCAGAACAAGAGAAGAAACTTGGTTCTTTAATAATACTGTTGAAGCTGCTACATTGGCTCTGGACAACCTAACTTCAGAACGATTCCTAGGTGGTTGGGTTTTCTCCTGTTATCCACAACTGAATGCAATCCTAACTGATACAAAAGTACATCAAACTTTTGTTATCTTTTCTTTTGGGCTAGACTGCAGGGAAGGGTGCTGGGGAAAGCCTTAGATTTTTCAAGTTCACACATCAGTAGAGAAAGCAGACACATGAGGGTACTTCCAAAAGTTCATGGAAAAATAGGATGAAAAGACAATACTAATCCTTCCATGAACTTTTTGAAGTACCTTTGTATAAGCCAATAAGGGCATGATATTATTTTAAGTGCTGTGGTCAATGTATGAGTTCCACTGACTATGTTTGAAGAGAATGATATACATACAAATAAAATCCAGACAGACCTGCATTAGATTTAAACAACAGCCCGATCACTTTTTATTATTCCTCCTTTGTGATCTTTAAAAAGTTACTATCCTTTTGAACCTGGCTCTCTCACTTAGACACATGGGGATCCGGACTATTCTAACTCCATCACTGTGATCTCAACCTCCTTGCAACTGACTGGGTTATGGGTAGGCATAAAACTTAGGTTGAACATGACACGGAGGTTTGGAAAAGGCTTTTCTCATTCTTAAAGTGTGACACCTGCTGTTATCATGTGTATAACCACAGCATCCATCTTTACATTATAAGAGGAGCTAGCCTGAGGACAAAGTCCTCTTTTTCTATTTTGCTGAGATGGCAAAATAGAAAATTAAATATAAGTTGGGTTTTTGATGCCCTCATCAAGACGGAGCTGACAGGTTAGCAAAAATGAGCTGCCTTGCCTTGTGTCCTCCAGCTTTAAGAGGTAACACTTTCTATACTGTTTACACCATTACACCACTATGAGTTGAAATTTCAGCTCTTTGCAACATAAAGCATTGTGATCCAATTATTACCAATATCAAAATTAAATCAACAGCATCTGAAGATTTCCAGAACAGAACATTTTCCTATTCACTAAAAAATTAATGTTCATTTATCTCAAAAGTTGAAACTACATCTAAAATATATGTTCACTTAGGTATTGGATACAAAGCGAAAACCATGCAGGAAAAACAAAGTGCTCATGGACTGTGGGAATTAATGAACTAGAAATGCTGAGGGGAACTGAGGAAGAACCCTTCCCAAAACAGGTAACATCACCGAATGGTTAAAAATCCTGATGGGAATAAAAACAAAAACAAATAAGCATTTGTGTTAATGTCTGAAGTCCAGTTAAAGTGTTTACTCCCCAAGGCTTTCAAGCTTAGATGGCTTCGGCTGCAACCCAACTGCACGAAAAATATCTGAATATTAGCTTCATTTTCTCCTTATTTTGCCTTCTCCCTTCTGTTCACATTTTCCAAGACCATTTCCTTCAGTGTTTGCTGTTTTAGTGCTTTACATATTTTTTGAAAGAGAACAAAGTTAGAAGACTTACACTACCTGATTCCAAGACAAAGTACAAAGCTTCAGTAACAAGACAGTGTGGTACTGGCGTAAAGTCAGACACAGATCAAGGAACAGAATAGAGAGCACAGAAATAAAGCCACACGTATATGATGAATTGCAATTCAATAGAGAAAAGATCATATTTGCAATAAATAGTGCTGGGACAAATGAATATGCACACAGAAAAAAATTAATTTCAACTTTGACCTCATAAAATACACAAAAATTAACTTAGTATGGATCATTGACCTAAGTATAAAAACCAAAACTATAAAACTTCTAGGTGAAAATATTCGTAACCCTAGGACAGGAAAAGATTTCTTAGAAAAGACACAAAAAACTCTAAACTATAAAATAAAAAAAAAATACTAAGTTGACTTCATTGTGATTTAAAAATTCTGCTCTTCAAAAGTCACTACTAAGAAAATGAAAATGCAAGTCAGGGATTGAGAGAAAACTTACACAATTTATCCACCTGACAAAGGACTTGTATCCAAAATACAGAAAGAATGAATTGTAACACAACAAAAATCCAAGTCAGAAGATTCAAACGTAATGCCCCAAAAGAAGATACACAATTAGTCAATCATCACAGGAAAAGATTCTTGACATCATTAATCGTCAGAGAAATCTAATTTAAAATCAGAGGAAAATATCATTATACACACCCACTGGAATGACTACAATGGAAAAGACTGATGAAACCAAGCATGGGGAGAATGTAAAGCAACCAGTACTCACATACACTGCTAATGGGACAGTAAAACGGTATAACTGCTTTGGGAAAGTCTGGTAGTCTCTTATATGATTAAAATGCTTTTATCCAATGCCTCAGCAATCCTAGGTATTTACACAAGAGAAATGAAAACATATATCCACAAAAAGACTTGTACAGAATGTTTTAGATATTTTATTCCTAATAGTCAAATTTTAAAACAATCAAAAAGTCCATTAGTAGGTGAAAGGATACATAAACTGTGATATATTCATACAAGGGAAGGCCACTCAGCAACAGGAAGGCTACTCAGCAATAAAAAGGAACAAACTGTTATAAAACTCAGCAACACAGATAAACAAAAAGAAATTTTTTTAAAAAACCAACATGAATGTTTTAAACATTAAAACAGTAAAAAATGCCAGACACAAAAGATTATATACTGTAAGATTCTGTTTATATAAAATTCCTAGAAAAGGCAAACGGATCTATAGTGACAGAAAGCAGATCACTGGCTGCAGGGCAGCAGGGTGGATTGATTGCAAAAGGAGCCACAGGAACTTTTTGGGGTGAATGAAATGTCCCATATCTAGATTTGGGTGGTAGTTATACAGGTCTATACATTTGTTCACGGAACAGGTAGCTTTATTTTTTTAAGGTAAATTATACCTAAATAAAAATTTTTTTAATTAAAAAATTATTTGGAAACAAATTTTATACAATCCCTTTGTAGATTCCTTCTCATCTGGGGGCCCTTGGTTCAATCTGCTTTATTCCCCATTTAAATTCATTTTCAAGAGAATTTCATCTGGTCTCATGATTTTAAATACCTGCTCTATAATGATAGCTCCCGGCTTCTATGCCTCCAGACTAGACATGTCTCTTGATGTCCAAACTCAAACCAACAAACCACTTAACATCTCTACTTGATCACCTAATGAGTATCTCAAAATTACCACTGTTCAAAAAATAGAAATCCTAATCCCACCCAAACAACCCCTTTCCCTTGGTAAATGGTACCATCTTTTACCTGGTTACTTTGCCCAAAAAAACCAAAGTCTTTTTTTTTTTTTGCAGCTGGTGGGTAGAGGGTTATGAACCTTGACCTTGGTGCGACACTGTGCTCTAACTGAGTTAACTGGCCAGCCATATAGTCATTTTCAATATATTTTTATGACTCTCATCTCATACCCAAATCTTCAAATCTGTCTTCATATCTCACATCATACATGACTCACATCCATATCCAAATCTGTCTTCAAAATACACCCTGAACTGAACAATTCCCACCTGGAGCACACCCAAGCCTGGCCACTGTCACAGCGCCCTTGCTGATCTCCCTCCCTCCACCCTTGCATCCCTCATCTGTTGCTCACACAGCATCCAGAGTGCTCAAAAACTTCCAAAGGCTATCCACCACACTTAGAACAAAGCCCAAACTTCTTCAAAAACTTCTATTGCCCCAGGATCTAAATTTTTTAAAAAATTGAGTTCTTTCTTTGGTTCTTATGGATGAATGATACACATTTACATAGACTTTTATTTTGATTACAACTAAGGAATACAAAATTACTAAAAGTTAGTAAAACAGGAAACTTACCAGCACTTAGAAAAGCTTGGCAACACTCAAAGCCCATCACACGTACACACAGTGAGATAACCAGAATTCTAGCAATTTGGGGGAAGGATAAGTTAGTTACCATCAGTATTGTCTTAAGTTGATCACAATTTTCAGTTGGTGCTATTTTTGTATCAATTAATTTGCTGAAATGGGGCTCCATTTCACTTTCAAGATAATTTTGTTCCTGTATAACTATTTTTTGCTAAACCATTCTGAGTCTTACTTGTTTCCTCTCCCTTTTCCCTTCCTCTGTCTCTTTGGCACTGCTAAGTGCAAACTGCAAAGTAGATAGAAAGGTACGCTCAGGTTAAAACTGCTGGTGGGTCACAAAAGCCTTTAAGACAGGGGTCAAGTTTTTATTCAAATTGATATCTCCAAACCTTATCCCAACTTCTTGGCGTATAACTTGCAAAGTGTAGGTAAACTGTGGAATTCTGAAGAGACTCCATTCAGTTTAAACAAACACCTCCAGGGAAATAATTCTCCAAATCTACATCTCCAGCCTCTTCCTCTCAAAATCTGTTCAGAGATTTCTATGCACAATTATACATTTCCATTTCTAAAATATACCATTTCAAATTAAATAATAAAAACTCTAATTCACCTAATTTAGCTACCCCTTCTATTTTATCTGTTTAAATAGCAATAAACACAAGCCCAAAACTACAAACTAATAAAGCAGTAAATATTGGTGGTGATGGTAGATGGGGGGACACATTAGATTTAACCCCAAAGACAGTGTTAATGAAAAATACAGTTTGAAAAGTGCCCAATAAATAATTAACAGGCTCTTTAAAATAAACCTTGGTTAAAAAGTAACCAGAATAACTTTACAACATGCACAATATTAACTAAATAGAGTGACAATTTCATAAAATGTTAAATATGTATATATGTAGAATTTTTTTATCTAAATGTAAGTCATGAGAATAGAAATACGATTATTAGGCACAAAAAGAATCTGTTGACCTATGAGTGAATGAAATGAAGAAAACTAATTATGAACATTATATTTCTGGGTATATTCCAAAACAGGATCTCAGGTCTAATAAACTGATCAGAGACCTGGAAAGACGACCGCTTGAAAAATTATTCATGTTTCTTATTTTAAAAACTTATGATTAGTCACATTCATCCATTTTCATTAAGTGGTTATTGTGCCTGAGGCAATTTTAAGAATTATTTTTCTCTGTGACAGCACCTGAAAGTGCACTAAGAATGCACGCTGTTATTCTGCAATCAACATTCCAAAGTGAGCTCACCTCTTCCGTATTTTTCTTGTATTTTTACGCATAGAGTTTAAAAATCAAAGGGTACAACCAGCCCATCACAACAGAAGTGTCTACAGCCCACGCTGCCCACTCGGGAGCTCTGCTCCTTGCAGCGCTGGTCTCTGGGTTCCACAGAACACATGGGCTTCTCTTCTCATCAGCACCACTCTCTGCAAGCACTCAGGGTTCAGCTCTCTTCTGACCTCTCAAGTCCTCATGCTTGTGAGTATATAACTCCACCATTGTAAGTGTGTTTAACCTGCTACAATTAACTGGAAGTCTCAGAATTCAGCCTTAAAAGCACTATCGTACATCGAATTTCTAAAATCCTTTTCATAATTTCCTGAATTTTATTCTAACAATTCGTTCATAAATTTAATGAAATTTTAAGAAATATGGTACTTATTTCTCATTCTTTTTACTTTGTGTGTAGTAACACATTCTAAGATATATTGTTTCTATTAAAGCTTCATAACCAATATTTTCAGTTTATCCTCAAATTACCAATAGGTGATAAATCAACCATCCAGCCACATTATTCCTCTAAGGACAAGGCTTGAAGACTCCTTCCACTATTACAACATTTATAAACACATTCTCTTAAGGATACACAGTAGCCATGCTTCATGTTTTAAGATTACGAGGGTACTTCAAAAAGTTCCTGAAAAAAATAGAATTAAATGATAATATGAATCTTTCCATGAACTTTTTGAAGACCTCTCTCACATTTCTCATCTTTTTCCTACAGTTGGTTTGTTAAAAATGTCATTTTGACTCAATTCACTTGCCTTTTATAGAAGGGAATAGAAAGGACAGCAAGATGCGATTCTCCATTTCAGGAACCCGCAGTCAGGGCAGACATCCAACAGTGAAATAACAATGCTGGGTTCTGTAAGATTAGCTACCTAAACGCCAGTCACTCCTGTCTCCATATGTCCATAGTGTTGCATTCAGAATACCTTTACCACATTTTGTTAAAATTGGTTCTTTTATGTCCGTATCCTTCACCAGACTTGAGCTCCTCCAAGATCTTAGGCACCTTAGTATCTGAGGTCCTGGCACTGGGCTTGACAAAGAGATGGCACCCTGTAAACTGTGTGGGACACGTGCCTGAGCAGACACGTGCATGTGAGAGTGAATGGTAAAGAGAAAATTAGTAAGTGGTGAGTAAAACCATGTGAAGAGAGAACTCAGGCTGGAGAAGTAACTGAAGGCTCCTCCCAGGACAACAAGGTCGAGGTACCTCCAAACACACCACAGGGTGACACAGAAAAGAGGCTCCTAGTTAAGCCGACTGCTCTGAAGAGCTAAGAGTCAGCACAGGATGCTGTGGCCACTATGATGCTTTGCTAATGACACTGGAAAAAACAGCAGGAAATCAGTTGGCGAAATGGAGTTCAAAGGATTCTGAAAGTCCCTGAATTCCTTGAATCAGTATTTTATTCTCTTGTAGGCCTGTGAGAGTCTTCAAACGTTTTTGAGTGAAAAAGTATCATGATGAAGTAGTTTTAGGAGAATAATAAAGAAGAATCCATGTAAATGATGGATTATAAGAGAGAAAGACTGGAAGTCAGAACAGTTACACAGCATGAAGGACTGAGGATGCAGCTAAGGTAGAGGATGTGTTAAGAAGGAACGAAGTGCTAAGGATGTCCAAGGACAAACAAAAGTCATTTCATAACATACTGGCTACAGAAACTAAGAAAAAGTCAAGTTCATAAATAAGGGTGTTTCAAGATAGCACAGAAGTTGAGGTCAGATTCTGGAGTGAAGATTGGCGTGGGCCGGAAGGCTGTCTTGACCTCTGACTAGCTGGGTGACTTCTGACAAGCTGCTGAGCCTCAGTCCTCTTCTCTTTTTTATTCACCTTCTTTTCCTGGACGATTCATTTAATTCCAAGGCTTTAAAGCCTTTACCCTGAACACTAGACTTGTCTCACTGATTGCCAAGCCGACACTGCCACACAACTGTCTAATTAGGCCTCTCAAACTTTACTTGTCCCCCAAAAATGAGCTCTTGACCAGTAAGGTTTCTCTTCCAGCCTTCCCCCTCTCTTAACCAACAACGCAATCCACCCAGCTGCTCGAGCCTGAAGAAGTTGATTCCTCCCTTTTCAATCTTCAAAAAGATTGTGGTTCCTACCACAACCAATCTGTAACCCAATCCTACGAGTTCTACCTGTAAAACATGCCCTTTATCTGTCTGCCTCTCTCTACCTCCACTGCTACCATACTACTTAAAACTACCAACATCTCTTGTCTAAGATTTTCCAGTATTTTCTTACTGGTGTTCCTGCTACCACTCTTAGCTTCTAACAAGCCTATCTACCCAGGGCAGTCAGAATATTATTTTGACAAATATGCACTCCCCCAACTTGCTTAACATTCCCTGGTGGGTTCCCATTGCACTCAGCACTGCAGTCTGGCCCAGCCTGCCTCTTTAACTTCATCTTATACCACTGGCCACCTTGCACACCAGGCCTCAGCAATGCTGGTCCTCTTTCTGATCCCTGAACACACCAAACCCCTGACCCCAGGAGCCCTGCACATGCTCCTCCAGCTGCCTGGAGTGCTCCCCTCTGGCTCCTCACCCACATCACTTAGTTCTCAACTCATCTAAAACAGCACCTCCTCTCAGGATCTTCTCCAACCCATCATGTTACTTCATTCATATCACTCTCTGAAATAACTTTACTTACCTGTTTACCTGCCTATCGTCCATCTCCCCCAATCTGAATATTAACTCTGCCATTCCCCCAACACCTAGAACAGACGACGGCACAAAGTAGACACCTGGATACTTACCAAGTACTTGTGGACTGAATGAATAAATAAATGTGCATCCAGAGTGTTTTAACTTGTTCTGTAATCATAATTGACAGTCAACATCACAGAGATACCCCCACAGAAAGCAAAAGGAAAAACTTATGACCACAGGACACAAGATGAGGGCTCAGAGTAAGGGAGCACAGAAAAAGGGAACAGATCACAGACATGACCTCGCATACCCTGCAGCTCAGTGAAAGAAGGGACAGGAAACAGAGCATCTGAAGAAGCTGCCAGGAGTAAATCAGGTCTGAATCTGGAACAAGACTGAGAACAGAAAGCCTATGAGTGCAAAAATTTCTAAAACAAAGATGATGGAAAACTTGGGTGATGGCTACATGCTAACGTTTTCTGTGGCTCAAATGAGCATTGCCAGTAACTTTTTAATTTCATGATACACACTTTTATGCATTCATTTTTATCATAAACTATTCATTCTCTATCTACACAAAAAAGAAAGGAAAATGATGGAACTTTCGACACTTGAAAACCAATCTCCTGACTATTATTGTATAAGAAAATTTATTTTGATTTAAGCACTTTTTAATTACCTGCCCCTTTTCAGAAATCATCTTATCATGTACATCAAGAGATAAACACATAAACCCAGGTCTATCATGTTAAAAATACATTCTTATGTTAAAAATATATGAAAAAGTTGTAGGCTAATCCTCATTATTTCAAGTCAAGAAAAATAATATATTTTCACTGCTAGGCACATTTAGGTGCTAAAAACTGAATACAAAAGAAAAATGATAAGGCCTTTGCCTCCAAAGGCTCCTACCCTAGAGAGAAGTGAATGACATGAGTTTTGTTTGACCGCTGTAATTAAGAGTATGGACTGCATACCAGTGTTTTGAACTAAACCTTAGGCTCGGGAGGCCAGAAAAAATAGCGATTTTTATGGGCTTAATAAAAATCCTCTAATGTAGGGGTTGGCAGACTATGTATGACCCTAGGGGACAAATCTGGCTACTCTCTGTTAGGGTTCCTTTGTAAACAAAGTTTTATTGGAACACAGTCATGCCCACTCCTTCACATATTGTCTACATCTGCTTTCTTTATACAATGACAGAGTTGAGTAGTTTTGACAGAGATCAAGCCAGTCAGTCCCGACTTGCACCCCCAACCCCAGGCAACCACTAATGACTTTCTATCTCTAGACTTGTCTTTTCTAGAAATTTCATATAAATGGAATCTCACAATATACAGTCTTTTGTACCTGGCTTCTTTTACTCAGCATGTTCCTGACGTACATCTGTGTCAAAGTGTGTAGTTTGTTCTTTTTATTGCTGAATAGTAGTATATTCCACTGTATGGACAGGCCAAATTTTGTTCATTTATTCACTGAAACACATTTGGGTTGTTACCAGTTTTTGGCTATTATGATAATGCTAGTATGTGTGGATATATGTTTTTTATTCTCTGGTCTAGATACCTAACAATAGGATTTCCATGACATACAGTAAGTCAATGTTTAACCTTCAGGAAACTACCAAAATGTCTTCCAAAGTGACCATACAACGTGTGTGTTACCATAAGCAATGTGTGAAGGTTCCAGTATTTCCACACGCTCACCACTGCTGGGTATGGTCAGTCTTTTTACTTATATCTATTCCAGTGGGTGTAAAGTAGAATCTCATTGTGGTTTTAATTTACAGTTTTCTAATAACTAAAGATGTTGAACATCTTTTCAGTTGCTTATTACCCATAAAACATCTAATCAGCAATTTTGACCTTTTAAAATTGGTTTGTCTTCTTGCTATTGAGTTGTAAACGTTCTTTATATATGTGTGTGTGTGTGTGTGTGTGTGTGTGTGTGTGTATTCTGGATACAAGTCCTATATCAGATATATGTTTTAAGAACATTATCTCTCAGTAGCTGTCTTTTCATTTTCTTCTTTTTTTTTTTGTCTTTTTCCGTGTCCGGCAATGAATCACAACCCTCAGTGTCGCCCCCGTACCGGACCAGGACCGGCAACGGGATCGCAACCCTCGGTGTTGCTCCCGCGCCTCGCTCAGCCAGTGAGCGGGAACCGGTCTGTATGTGGGATCCGAACCCTCGACGGGAGCACCGCCACGCTTCCCAAGCGGTGCACTATAGCAGTGCGCCACCGGGCCGGCCCTTCATTTTCTTCTTATTTATTTATTGAAAGACGATTGTACATATCTGTAGAGTACAACATTGAATGTCAATACTAGTGTACAGTATGTGATGCTCAAGTCAGGACAATTAGTATAGTCAACATTACACAATGTGATCATTTTTGTGGCCCTTTACCAATTTCTCGCTAACCTCCCCTCCCTCTCCCCCAACTCTGCTGGCCTCAGTTCTGCTCTCCTTTTGGAAGTTCAACAAATTACTGTGATTGTTGTATCTTTCTTTTTTTATTTGTGTGTTTATTTTTTAGCTCACACTATGAGTGAGGACATGTGGTATTTCTCTTTCTATGCCTGCCTTATTTCACTTAAATAATTTTCTCTAAGTTCATCCATGTTGCTGTAAGTGGCAGAATTTCATTCTTTTTTATGGCAAAGTAGCATTACACTGTGTATGTATACTACATTTTCATTATCCAGTCATCTTTTGATGGATATTTAGGTTGGTTCCAACTCTTGGCTATTGTAAATAGAGCTGTAATAAACATGGGAGTACCGGTATCCCTTCGACATGATTTCCATTCCTTGGAGTATATACCTAGCAGTTGGATTGCTGGATCGTGCGGCAGTTCTATGTGTAGTGAGTGGTTTGAGGACCCTCCATACTGTTTTCCATAATGGAAGCATTAATTTACAGTCCCATGAACACTGTAGGAGGGTTACCCTTTCTCTTCATCCTCACCAGCATTTGTTATTCTCTGTCTTTTTGAGAACAGCCAGTCTAACTGGGGTGAGATGCTATCTCAATGTAGTTTTGATTTGCATTTCCCTGATGCTTAGTGATGTTGAGAATTTCTTCATGTGCCTGCTGGCCATTTGTTTATCTTCCTTTCAGAAATGCCTATTCAGTTCCTTTGCCCATTTTTTAATCAGGTTACTTATTTTTTTACTGTTAAATTGTTTGAGTTCCTTGTATATTCTGGATATTAATCCTTTGTCAGATGCATAGTTTGCAAAAATTTTCTCCCACTCTGTAGGTTGTCTTTTCGCTCTGTTAATTGTTTCTTTTGCTGTGCAGGAGCTTTTTAGTTTGATATAAACCCATTTGTTTACTTTTCTTCAGCTGCCTGTGCTTTTGAGGTCTTATTCATAAAGTCTTTGCCCATTCCTACTTCCTGAAGTGTTTCCCCTATATTTTATTTTAAGAGTTTCATAGTTTCAGGTCTTACATTTCAGTCTTTAATCCATTTTGAGTTGATGTGGGTATATGGCAAGAGGTATGGGTCTAGTTTCATTCTGCTACATACGGATGTCCAGTTTTCCCAGCATCATTTATTGGAGGGGCAGTCTTCCCCAATGTATGTTCTTGGTGCCTTTGTCAAAGATCAATTGGCTGCAAGTATATGGGTTGTTTGCTGGGTTCTCTATTCTGTTCCATTGGTCCAAGGGTCTGTTTTTATGCCGGTACGATGTCTTTTCATTTTCTTAAAGATGCTTTATGAAGAGCAAAAGTTTTTAATTCTGAAGTACAAGTAATCAGTTTTTTTCTTTATAGACATGCCTTTGGTATCATGTCTAAGAAATCTTTGCCTAGGGCCAGCCCGGTGGCGCACTGCTACAGTGTGCCGCTTGGGAGCGCACTCCCGCCGAGGGTTCGGATCCCACATACAGACCGGTTCCCGCTCACTGGCTGAGCGAGGTGTGGGCGCAACACCGAGGGTTGCGATCCTGTTGCCAGACACGAGAAAAAAAAAAAAAAAAATAGCTGAAATGATTTTATTCTTTATTTTTTTGTCCTTTTTTGAGACCGGCCGCACCACGCTCAGCCAGTGAGCACACCGGCCATCCCTATGTAGGATCCGAACCCATGGCAGGAGCGCTGCTGCACTCCCAGCGCCGCACTCTCCCAAGTGTGCTACGGGCTCAGCCCTGAAATGATTTTAATAAAGCAGGACAAAGTTGGAGAACTTACACTACTCGATTTCAAGACTTAATATAAGGCCCATCAAGACAGTGTGGTACCAGCATATGAATAAACGTAGAGATCACTGGGGCGCTGCCGCGCTTCCCAAGCGGCGCACTAGCGCAGTGCGCCACCGGGCCGGCCCCCACATTTTATTCTAAAGGTTTATAAGTTTAACTGTTACATTTAGATCTATGATACATTCTGAGTTAACTTTTATGTACATGATAAAAGGGCCTAGGTTAATTTCTGTGTGTGTGTGTGTGTGTATGTATATGTATGCATGTGTGTGTGTACGTGTGTGTATTTATCTCCAATTGTCCCAGCACCATTTGTTGAAAAGACCATCCTTTCCCAACTGAATTGCCTTGACACCTT
This sequence comes from Galeopterus variegatus, assembly GCF_000696425.1. Classification (NCBI taxonomy): domain Eukaryota; kingdom Metazoa; phylum Chordata; class Mammalia; order Dermoptera; family Cynocephalidae; genus Galeopterus; species Galeopterus variegatus. Next base: position 353,077 of record NW_007726270.1, on the reverse strand, counting down.
TGTCAAGAATTAACTGACTCTAAATACAAGGGCTTATTTCTGGACCCCTAATTTTGTTTTATTGATTTATATGTCTATCCTTACACCAATACCACACAATGTCTTGATTACTGTAGCATTAGGGTAAGTTTTGAAACTGGGGAGTATAAGTTCTCAAACTTTGTTGTTCTTTTTCAAAATTGTTTTGGTTATTCAAAGTCCTTTGTGTTTCCATATAAACTTTAGAATGAGCTTGTCAATTTCTACCCAAAAAAAGCCTGCCAGCACTGTTACAACCCATGAAGATAGAACACTTCTCCATTTAATCTTCTTTATTTTCTCTCAGGGATGTTTTGTAGATTTCAAGTATACTTGTGGTTCTTTTATTAAATTTATTTCTAAATATTTTATTATTTTTGATGCTACTGTGAATGGGATTGATTTTGTACTTTAATTTTCATACTGTTATTTTGCAGTATATAGAAATATAATTGATTTTGTACACTGATCTTGTATCCTGCAACCTTACCAACTTCATCTATTAGCTCTGATAGCCTTTTTTTGTAGCTACTCTAATACTAGTTTGGTCACTATTTGCAAAGTATATGTCCTTTCCACTCTTTCACTTTCAACTTATTCGTGTCTTTGAATCTAAAGTGTCTCTTGTGGATAACATATGGTTAGCTCTTTTTAAATCCTGTCTAACAATCTCTGACTTCTAATTATAATTACCGATATGGTTAAATTTACATCTGCCATTTTGCTATTTGTTTTAGCTATGTCTCGGGGTTTTTTTGTTTTTTTCTTTTCTTTGGTAGTATACTATCCTAATTCTTCTGTTGATTTTTTCAATGTATTTTTTTAGTTATTTACTTAGTGATTGCTCTAGTGATTACAATATGTGTCTTATCACAATCTATTTCAGATTAGAACTGATTTAATTTTGATAAAAATAGCAAGTTTGCTCCAATACTGCTCCATTTTCTCCCTCATTCTTTGTGCTATTACTGTCATATGTATGGCAGCTATATATGTTATAATCCCAATAATTCAGTGTTATAACTATTGCTTTGCACAGCCTTATGTCCTTTAAAGAAATTAAGAGAAAATATATATGCATACAGCCTTTTCTACTTATCTGTAAACATAGAAACCCCCCACATTCATGTATACACTATAGAACCAATTTTGTTTCCCCTTCACAGCTCGCCCTTAATGATTAACAAGACTGTATCAAAAGCAGACATCCTGTCTCTCCTATACATCTCTCAAAGCATTCCTGTCTTGCAAGGCAGGAAGAAGCTGTTCATCACACTTGAAGACATCCTTCATCCTGTATACATCAAAGGATCTTGTTTTGCCCAATACATTTACCCATATAAACCTCAGCCCTCAGCGATCAGAGAGGCAGCTGGGATTTTACCCCGTCTCCCTGTCTACGTCTTCTGAAATAAACAGCATTTCCTGTAAGTTCCATCTGGCGAGTGCGACTGGTGACCTATGGCAGTGAGCACCCGGTCCCACACGGGTCAGGGATTCCCCCGACTAAGTTGGCCTCTCACATGTTGGGTGATGGTGAAGGAGAATCCTACAGGACTCGTTCATTACCATATCGACATACTTACCATTTCTGGAGCTCCTCATTTCTTCCTGTGGATTCAGATTACTATCTAGTACACCTCCTTTCAACCCCAAGGACTTCCTTTGGAATTTCCTGTGAGGCAGGCCTTTGTTTACCTGAGAATGTTTTTATTTCACCTTCAGTTTTAAAGGATAATTTGCTGGATAGAGAACTTGTGGTTGAAATTTTTTCCTTCAGTATTTTGAATATGTCATTCCAGAAGAATATATCCTTCTGGCCTTCACTGTAACAAATAGTTTTTCTCTTGCTGCTTTCAAGATGTTCATTGTCTTTGTCTTTCGACAGTGTGATTACGATGTGTCTTAGTGAAGATCTGTTTGTGTTTATCCTACTTGAGGTGTGTTGAGCTTCTTGGGTCTGTAGATTAATGTTTCACATCAAATTTGAGGACCGCTGGCCATCATTTCTTCAAATAGTTTTCCTGTCCCTCTCTTCCTCTGAAACTCCCATTGCCTATATGTTGGGGTACACGTGATGTTGTCCCCTGGGTCTCTGAGGCTGTTTATTTTTCTTCAATAATTTTTATACCTTTTCTTTAGACTGGCTAACATCTTTGATCCATCATTAAGCTCACCGATTCTTTCTTTGGCCATTGCAAATCACTATGTAGCACACTGCTATGGGTCAAATGTGTCCCCCAAAAGTTCATGTGTTGGAAACTTGATCCACTGTAACAGTATTAAGAGGATGGGAAATCCGATTAAGATATCTGAAAGGTGGGGCCTTTGAAAGGTGACTGGATTGTGAGGATGCTGCACTCGTAAGTGGGTTAATCCATTCATGGGGTGATGAGTTACCATGGGTGTGGGCTGGTTGTTCTATAAGGAGCACATGAGAAAGCTCTTTTGATTCTCTTGCTGTGGGGCCCTGTAGAGAGTTCCCGCCCAGAAGAAGTCCCTCATCAGATGTGCCCCCTGAACCCTGGACTTCCCAGCCCCCAAAACTGTAAGAAACAAATTTTGTTTCTTTATAAATTGCCCAGTTTCAGGTATTCTGTTATAAGCAACAGAAACAGACTAATACACACATATAGTGAATTTTTCATTTTGGTTATTTACTTTTCAGCTCTAGGAACTTCATTTAGCTCTTTTTAACAGTTTCTATTTCTTTATCGTCATTCCCTATTTGTTGAGTCATTCTCATCATAATCTTCTTTTAATTCTTTGGATGTATTTGTAACAGCTGCTTTCAAGTCTTTAGTAAATCCAACATCTGGGTCCATTTAGAGGCAGTTTCAATAGACTACTTTTTTTTCCTGTTTCTCATAATTTTTTATTTAAAACTGGACATGTTAGATAACATATTATAATAACTCTGGATTTTGATTGTCTTTTTCCTTGAGCATTGTTGCGCTGTTTTTTTGTTTATTTTTAGCTTGAATTTAATCTGCTAAATCTCTCTCACCCACAGTATGTGGCAACCAATGTCTTGACTATTCAGTTTCTTAAAGTCTTAGCTTTACTTTTTAGCCTTGCTCTAGAGGTCACCCCTGAGGTCTGCATATCTGAGTGGTCAGCCAATGATCAGAGTTTTTGTTCAAACACCTTAAGCAAGTAAGTCTTCTGGCCTCTGCCAATGGGTCTGTGTATGGGTGGGAGAGCTCATTCAAAGCTTCCTCATCATTTCTCAATACCTTCCCGCGGGCCTTCTCAGGCCTCCTCAGTACAGAGATTCAGACTCCTCTCAGCCAGGGCTGTATGGAGGTCTCAGCAAGTCCCTTTATGGCACTCTCATTTCCAGGATCTCCTGTTAAATTTATGGACCACTTCCTCAGGCTAGGAAAGCTGGAGGCGTTTTCTATTAGCCACTGCACAGGCTTTTCTGCCCTCCACTCCACATCGAGTCAACGCTGACAACAAAGGCACCATTTCCTTGGCCAGCCCTGCCCTGGCAGAATTACTTTGCAAAGGGATGGGGACCAGGCAAGAACACCACTATTCCCACTATTCCCCTGCAGAAGTCAGCAGTTCCTCGTAAATAAATGTTTCCCAAATTGTTATTTGTTTTTAGTTAACTTTCAGTGTCCAAAAATGCTTTTGACAAGTTCATCCAATTTTACAGCTGTTTTGGGGGAAGCAGGGGTAGAAAGTGTGTTGACTTCTTCATTATTTCAATTTAAAAGGGTTTTGTAGACTAGCATGGAAACATTGTTTCTGTGGGAGGTAAATTTAAGTTCCAACATAAATCCAGGTAAGGAAAATGTGGTATATTTACACAATGGACTACTACTCTGCCATAAAAAAGAATGAATACTGCCACTCGCAGCAACATGGATGAACTTAGAGAAAATTATGTTAAGTGAAATAAACCATGCACAGAAAGAGAAATACTGCATGTCCTCACTTATAAGTGGGAGCTTAAAATAAAAATAAACAATTAAATAAAAAAAGAAAGAAAGATACAACAATCTCAATAATACGTTGAACTTGCAAAAGAAGAGAACAGACTGAGGTTGCTGGAGGTGGGGGGAGGGAGAGAGGAAAAGGAGAAATTGGTCAAAGGCCACGAAAACTGATTATATTGTATCACATTGAATATACTAATTACCCTGATTTGAACATCACATATTGCATACAGGTATTGATATTCAATGCTGTACCCCACGGATATGTACAATCAACTATGTTCCAATAAAAAATTTAAAAGTTAAATTAACTTTTTAAAAAATACAGAAAATCAGAAACTTACCCACATAGTAAAGTATTAGTGGTACGAAAAGATTGTCAGACTTCGTTAGGGAGAGTGAATTGAGTTCTGAAAATGGGAAATCATCTCTATACTTGCTACTCTGATAGAAGAATTTTTTAAACCACCTGCTGTACCAGCATAAGACGGCTGTGTCGTCCTCTATAAGATCAGAGGAGCTCCTTTTCTTCCAGCCACTTTATAAAGCTGCTGTCCTCTGTAGGGCAAAGTAACCATCTCTCAAGATCCCACTTCACTGATGAATAGCTCTCACTAGGCTTTTCCCTGGATACAAAGACACCAGATTCTGGGGTCTGGTGACCAAAACACACACTTAATTCCTTCCTAGAGACCTGCAGATAATCTTATGTTCCTTAAAAAAAACTGCTGTTCCTAGGAAGTCAGGGCTTGCTTGGTTATCTGCCCTTCCTCTTCTGACCAGGTGTTCTCTCAGTTGGAACAAAGAGATCTCAATGAGTTACAAATATAATAAAAGTCCTGAGGGATTTTGCTTGTTCTTTTACAAAGCCATTATTCATGAAAAAAAGGAAAGAGGCTTAGTTGTATTCACTATACCAGACACAAATAGTGACACTGATACATGAAGTCACTCGATTCTTTCCTGTTCTCACTTTGTTTACAGATGACAGAAATGAACCAAACCACCTAGCTATTGTTCAGCTTTTTTTTTTTTTATTGCAAAATCCAACTTTTGTTCCCACATCTGGCTCAGTAACAATGAAGTCACTTAATTGTTCAAAAAAAAAATTTTCCAAAGTTGACTCAAATATACAAATAAAAGTGGGTTTTGGCTGTCGATACTAAGCAAGATCATTTTACCTTTCAAAATACAAAGTACAACATTATAGTTTACATCAAGATTTAAGACCTTTGAATTCTAGTTCAAAATATCATCTGATTAACAGTCCCCAATTCATCCTCTCCTAGTATCTCAATAAATACACAGGAACAAAAATTTAAAGATTCTAATAACATCAAGAACTACATCTGAAATGTAATGACAAAATGCTGGAGCAACTGAGAAAGACAATTATCCACAAAACACATCCAAATTTCAGTTTATTCTCGTAGCTACTAAAAAAGGACTCTGAAAAAAATGTTCAGAAAAGGCTTCATATCTAAGCCCTACAATACCCGAATTCTATGATCTTGGGCCTCTACAACCAGAAGGAAACTGTCATTGTCTATTCCTCAGGGGTGCGTTTTAATAAAGGGTGCTACTGTCCTGATCTCCCACCCACCCGCACAAAAGTCCACTCATCTTTCTTCTATTATACTTCAGGAGGAAAGATAGTTAGGTGGAAAGAAGGAAAAGAGAAAAGTAATTCACATAATTCTGTAAAGCTCTTAAAAACAAAGGCAACAAGAAAGACTATGTGAGTTACAGTTCTTTATATTCTATATTTTGACTCATAATATAAAAGATCCAAGACATGGGAACAGGAAGAAGACACCACCACGGCTGAGCAAAAGCTGAGCTGGTCACAGCCTCCTAGAACTTGGGACCCAGGAGAAGAGGCGCACACTACGGTCTGCCGTCTGGCTGAAGACATGGGAAAATGGTTAGCGTGTGAGCAGAATGAGATATTCAGTTGTGTCCAAATATCTCGTACATTTTTTTTCCCTTTTTTTGTATCTCGTACATTTTAATCACTTAAAACTGACCGGCGAGGTTCTGAGGACACACACTGATGAAGACTCGGTCCTTGTCCTCTCACGTTCAAAGTCTAGTCCAGGAGGCAAACACGTACTGGCTCCCACATGCACGGCACTTGCCAAGCACTACTCCAGGGGCTTTGTGCACTCCGGTCCACGAATCTGATACACAAGTATTTTCACATTTTAACACCTCTGAAATGAAGAATCCTCTCACAATTGATGGCATGTGATCCCTGTAGTGGTCCATAAAACAATGGTACGTCTTACCATCAATGGCACCTTCTATTTAACGGCACACAGTATATCGTTTAACCTTCACTACAACCCTGTGATGTAGGTATTATCATCACTCCTCATTTACAAATGAGGACACTGAGGACAGAGAAGCTGAGCAACTCTGACAAAGTGACAAAGCTACTGAGCAAGTGAACAAGAATGAGAGGGTGGTGTGGCTCTGGAGTCTGGGTCTGAACCGCAGTGTCACACCGCCTGAGAACTCGTACGCACGATGTGCACACTACGTGAAGCACACACGTCACACAAGGCACAGGTGACTCACTCTGTTAGGAAAAGAGGAAAGAGCTTCACCACAGAGGCCACAGATCAACATGGCTCGGAAGGATGAGCCGGATTTCACGCTGGGGGCAGGGGCTCCCTGAAGATACAAAGGACCCAAGCATAGAACAGTAGTGCGTGTGTGGAACTACAAACGGTTCATTGTGGCTGGGGCTGTGTCAGCTGACAGCAGAGGGAAGGGAAGGCAGGGGCAGTCACACAGGCTGCTGCTGAGCTGCCGAGCTAACAGCAGCCGATGCAGAGTCGGAGGCAGGAGAGAGCCACAGTCAGGCGGATATTTAAAAAAGACCATCTGGGCATCTGAGCACAGGACAGCCCAGAGGCCAGTGGGACCAGCTGGCAGAGTAATGCGAGAGTCCGGGTATGAGACGGTGAACAATAGAAACGGGTGGAGCTGACAAGCAAGAGTGGACTTGAGATATCGGGAGGGAAGTCACAACAGCTAACGATCGCCACCATTTCCTGAGTGCCTACTGTATGCCAGGCACTGTCTCAAACGCTTCACGAAGGTCAAATCCTCAAAACAACCCAAGAGGAAACTGAAGCACAGACAGTCGTCCTTAGTGATGACCAGACGTGGCGGTGAGAAGGAGGAAGGGAGGATTTATTCTAATGACCTGGCCTGGCTGCTTAGATGGAGAGTGACGCCAGAGAGAGCACAGAGAGGGAAGAGACCTGAGGCCAAAGGTGGGCTTGAGATGAGTGCGAGAGGACAGAAACAAGGCAAACGGACGCAAGAAGGTGGCTAAGAGTTAGACTAATCTTTGAAAAGAATGGGAAAGGAAACTGGAAAACCTCAATTAAAATAATTTTCAGCAGGACTGAAGACTTACGTGAAGTACAAAGTCATGAATCTACAGCACTCCCATCACGTTTTGCCTCCCTCAAACACTTGGCTGCCCAAGCACAATAGAGATCTGTGTCCACCCAAGACTGGACGCGTGCCTGGTGGTGCATGGAGTGACAGTGAGGCAAGGGGGTTGAGCATGCTGCTAAGAGCTGCAGGGATGATGTACACCAGGAAGGGAGGTCAGGAAGACACTAGCCAGGGGCACTGGAAAGGTGACACAGAGGACCATCAACTCCCATGGCTCTCTGTCATCCACCGCACAGACAGGCACGTCCAATCTCAGGTGGCTCCAGTAGGAGCACCGTCTAGATATAGAAGGGCTCGTCTCAGCTGGCTACAGGAGTTACAGATTGCAGAAGCAGAGCAGCACGGGGCAAGAGAGTGAACAGTGAGGGTGCATGGCCACCGAAGACATGGACGAGGAGCTCAGACGACCTCTGCGACAGAGGCTGGTAGGTCATCCACCCTCCAGAGGATCAGGTGAAGACCACACGGCCAACTGCCAAGAGGCACGAATGAATTCTAGAGCAGCTGTTCCCAAATGTTTTGGTCTCAGAACCCCTTATACCCTTAAAAGTTGAGGAAACCAAAGAACCATAACCCACATAAATAAATAGCCACTGGTATTTACCATATCAGACAGTAAAACTGAGAATTTAAAAAATATTTGTTAGTTTAAGAATAATTATAATAATAAATCTACTACATGGCAATATAAATAACATTTTTATTTAAAATATATATATATTTTCCAGAACAAAAACCATTAGTGAGAAGACTGGCATTGTTTTACATTTTTACAAATCTCTTTAATGTCTGACTTACCATTCAACAGATGGATTTTCAACTGTTTCTTCTGCAATATCACATTGTGGAGCCTCTGCAAAGCCCCAGTGCACAGCCATGAGAGAATGAAAGTGAAAAAAAACTAATAGTGTCTAAGTCTAAGTATTATTATGAAAATAGTTTTAACTTCGCCACCTCCTAAAAGGATCTCGGGGCCCAGGGGTCTCTGGACCACACTTTGCAAACAACTGATCTGGAGCATGGCAGATGGTAGCAATGTGCAGAGACGAAGAGCGGAACAGCCAGGTAAGCCCAAGACTGGAAGAGCAGTAAACGGAAAAGTAGCAGTGGGAGGCAGGAAATTTCTAATTGATATGTCAGCAGACACAAAAGTTAGCTATCAAATTTGGTTGGCACCTGATAAGTTTGTTTTGTTTTTGTCTGTCTGGTGGGGATAGAAGGGTGCAATATATCAGAATCACCACCCCAAAACCCAAATTCTGATGTGACCCTTTATTCCAAACAGGAGAGAATTACTGCTATTGAAAGTATTATTACTAATTAAAATATGTTCTGTTGGGTGTATTGAGGGTAAGAAAAATTATTAAGAATCACTGGTTTACCTATACCTCTCACATTTTATAGGAGGGGTCAAATGAAGCCCAGATAAATTAAGCAACTAACCCAAGAATTAGATGGAAGAGCTTTACCTTGCTTCCCAATTCGGTGTTTAAACTAAGATGAATTTATGTTATTTGCATACATATCAATTAATAATGAAGGAAAACGACCCCAAAATAAAGCGGGTGGGACACTGAAAATTTCCCGTGGAAAATCCACATATTGATAAGGTTGGGGAAGAGCTGAGTTTAGTGGCTGGCACATGGGGCTTTGGCATTGAACGGACTTGGTTTTAAACTCTGAGCCTACTGAGGACTAGTTGTATAAACCTGGGGAAGGAACTCATGGTCTTTCTCAAACGTAAAGCTGAGATAACAGTACTACAGCCCAGGGCCCCTGTAACTATCAAACGGGAGTGCACTTCAGCACTTAACATAGTATCTGACATAGAATCGGTGTTTAAGAGATGTTAGTGATGAATGGTAATTTAGCTATTAACAATAATTTATTAATGAAAGGTGTCAGTTGTCCTTTACAGATTTCACCTTATTCATTTCTTAATTTTTGATAGTATTCCTTTTCATCGGATTTTATTTTTATTCCTTAATTCAACTACTTTTGGGAAATTTGAAAGTGTTGAAGACATAACAGACGACCTCATATGAAATAAGGATTTTTTTAAAACGACCCTATTAGACTCATGACAGCACACTATGTATAGTGTTAACCTTTCAATCACTATTTTCATTAGGGGAGAGAGGACTACAAACCATGTTTTGCTATTTTTCTACTTAAGAAGTCATCCAGCAGAGCCGATCAAGCTATAGTTGGCACATCCAGCTGATTTCCTCTTGGCTGCACCCACAAATGCTTCCCGGCATTTGTTCAACAGGTATTTGCTGACTGCCCAGTGCAGGCCAGGACCACACTGGGCACTGGATATGCTCTCCCTGTGCTTCCTCGGTCTCTAGCACCACGCTGCCCACTTACATCCAGGGACATGAGGGCAGGCTCATAAGAATGAGCGAAGGCTAGAAAACAGTGGGTAATTTCCGGCAGACACTTCTACCTGTCGACAAAGGAACTGGAGATTAGGGAAACCACCAAGTGCCTAAAGTTGCCACTGTCTGCCAAAAGATCAAATAAACCGTGACATTTAGGGTCAACACTGAATACCAAGGATACTTTTAGTAGGGGTGTAAAATGCAGGAGAGCAAAGTCATCCTAGCGAGGCTTCCTCCCTTAATCTCAATGGAGTATCTGAATCTTCTAGAACAATGAAATTGTACCTAATTTTTTAAAAAATTATGTTTAAGGATGAAAATGAGAACAGGGATATAAAAAGATGCAAAAAAAAAAAAAAGTAACTTAAGCAAGGGATGAAAGATTTTAAGCATAAAACAAGAAATGGGACCCTTACATGAAATGCAAATACAGTCGTCTGTCTTTATACATATTATTTTCAATCAATTCTTCCCCTCCTCTCTCCAATTTACCAGAGAAAAAATGAATTACTGAACTAAATATACCTATAAAGAAAACTACGCTATCTACCTTAAGTGAATCACTGTACAGTATATGCAAGTATTGAAACAACACACTGTACCCCACAAACACGTACAATGTTAAAAATTTTAATTAAAAAAGAAAAAAAGAAATAATGTAATCATACTAATTCTATAGACCCAACATTTTAGCATTTCATGCTTTAAAATTTAAGTAGCTACAAAAAGCGCTTTATATGTGTTTTCTAAACATTATAAAGCTCTAGTGACTAAGAAAAATTTTGACACAAAGGTAAAGCTTTGCATACTAGTCTACATAATAGCTTTCCAATCACTCTTGAGGTCTGAAAGGAAACTGTTCCAACAACATATTAGCGCCATTGAGGATTTAAAAAAATTTTTGGAAGGCAAATAGTGCCTAACTCAAGTCACACTAAGGCACACTACTCTGTATTATCCCAAGGTTAACTTCTGGGCCAGGAAAAGACTACCAATCTCACCTCTCTTATGGGTATCATTAAATTTAAGCAAATGTTCAATTTTCACTATGAAAAATAGATGCTCAGGCTCACTTGTTCTAATATCTTTTCACCAAAACGCCTGGCAGTTTTTCAGGTCATGAGCTATTCCCTCTACTACCATTTGTCTGTCTTTCCATAACTGCACTAAACAAAGATTGTTTATTAAGACAGCAATGAGTAGGAGGAAGTCACTATTTTTTTTCCCTACACAAAGTTAATTTATCTAAAATAATTTTAAAACTATATTTTTAGTCAACTGACATTAGAATATTATTTAAAGTCTAAGGTACTTTAACAAATATCAACCTCAAGCAAAGTACTTATAAAAGTCTGAACAATTTTAAATAAAGTGAGTCTAGAGATTAAAATCACTACTATTCAGATATTTATTTAAAGGTTAAAATCTTTTTAAAAGATTCCCAATACTACATTCTGATGAAGAAGATTAGGAAAAAACCAGACACAATACAATGTCTCAATGGCGTTTGTCATTCTTTGAAAAAATTAAACAGGATTTTTATGCCATTGGTAAGCAAGTGAAAAATCTCTTTTGCCTCTTCAACTTAGAAATAAAAAAAAATTTAAAAAGAATCTCAGTAAATAAGCAATATAACAACCCCCAACACAACATCGATGAAAATCACAGACTTCTAGAGCTGTCAGTTACTGGTTTTGTGACCTTGTTCAAGTGATTTAATACTTCCGGAACCTCAGTTTCCCTATCTGTACAAGCAGATAATAACACAGTCTCCACCGATTGTTGTAACAGTTCAACAGGATATTTGTAAAAAACACTCATCAAAGTGGCAGGCACAGAGAAGTCACTCCATCATTCAAATTCCAAAGTCCAAAAACCCTTTGTATTAAAATCACGTGGTTTCTAACACAGTGAATACAAAACTTGCATATAGCAAGTCTATAAACTTATAAATAATACACCACACCACAGGTAGAGCTCACCATTTGTAATTTAGCAAGCCCTAATTTTCCAAAACAATTTCCTCAATTCTTACCTAAAAGTAAAAAAAAGCCCAGTTACTCATGCTTCTTTCCTATAAAACTTCAACATGGACACCATTTTTGGGTAAATGGCATTGGGTTATGTATGACAAATAACTGAATGATTTTGTTCATTATTTGAATGGATAGTTATATGGACTCAATTTTTCTTTCAGTATTCTAGCAAGAATTAGGATCTTGGTGTAGAAGTAAGATTAGATTCTGCAAGTATCCAAAGCCAAAAGATGAGTGCTTGTACATTACCAATGAGTAATATTTTTATTTTTAATTATTGCAACTATCTATTTTTTAATAATATACAATTGTTATTTTCAAGACCAGAAAGATATATCATCTAACTAGATAACATCTTCAAAACTCTCTTTTGTTTTTTTAATTGATTAATTTGGAACATTAGCTATGAAACTGACATTTTAGACATACCTGACCTGGCAGAGCCCCATTCCATGAGTAATCTGGGTTTCTTTTTACTGTAATACATTTGGACATAACAGAAACATAATATATTCAGACACAGCAGAAATTTTTACCTACATTTGGTAAATAAAGGCCAAAGTAATGCCTTTATTTACCAAAGAACGTATGTTCGTATTATTAGCATCCCTACATTAATGTAATCCCCCTACTTTATATACTTGATCCAAAAAAATAAAGCTTCCCTTACATGAATGACTGAACCTTCCAGTCATTTTACAACTGGAAATAAAGTTTAGAGTTCAAATACAAAAGAGACACTACACTGACTTAACGGTAGAAAGGAATCTGATTCAGACTCTTTCCTAAGTGCAGGGTTCTAAAAGATTTTCAAAAATCCAACATCCTATTACCTATTACCAAATAACTTCCTATGGGAATTGGGAATGTTTAAAAACCTTGTATCATAAGCACAATATGCCAAAAGGTAACAGCATTCTTTTGGATACAGATATCCGTGTATTTGCTCTAAGGACGAATAACCAGCTCATACAAGCCCCTACCTTTGTTCAGAACCCCGCTGGCTTGCATTACCTCTCCTCAATCTATTTAGGAAATTTTTTTATAATGGCATATCTCATAATCATAATGGCTAATACTTAGAAGTAATACAGTGCAATGGTAAAAAGCTTGGGCCCGGGATGGAATCAGACACACCTAGTACAAACCTCTGTTTCTCAGTGAAATGGGTGTACCACACACACTCCCAGGGCTGTTGCTAGGATGAAGTGATAATGCATGCACTCAGCACAATGACTGACACACAGTCATTACTGAAACATTAACTATTATGAAAAGACAATATAAAAAATCAATTTTAGAATTACACATGGTTTTCCAATTAAAATCCAACTTTTGGCTTAGTATAGCACAGCAATATCAAAAGGGCCTGCACCTTTATTCCAAACCACTGAGAGGCTTTCAAATATAGTCCACCGAGAGCATAAAAGAAAAAAATCTAAATCCATGCTCCTGACTGTCACATTTTTTTCTCTCTCATGGGATCATGGGATTATCCTCAGTGAAGTTAATATTTTATCCACAGTGTTCCTGCTGAGCCACTAACTGCTGCTAATTAACTTCGTGAGGACAAATTTTCAAATGACTTGAGGCTTCTGCCTACCAGATGGCATTTCCAAGATCATAATTCACTCCTAGTAGAGTTAAGGCAGTTACTGATGACATTTTTATCTAGAAATCCACATTGTAGGAGTCTTGTTAGTACTGGCAGATAATAGGTGAAAACAGACCCCAGTACAACCTGTTCCTCAGGGTCACAGTGGACGCAGATAAAGGCCACATTAGCTAAAACTGCCTCTTCCTTCCCTACCTCTACCCCACTTTACCAATCACCATGTCTGCTGCTCTGTGGTGAGCCTAAGAGGAAGAAAAGCGAACAGGGAGAGAGGCAGAGAACACTAGGTAACAGCACCACAAGTCAACCCACTGAACATGTCATTCAAGGCCAACAGCACAACTGAATGTATCTCTTATACAAACACTAGCAACCAATATCCAGATTCAAAAAGATTTAAAAGTGAGAACCTACAAATAACATTCAGAATGACAAAACAGGTAATCTCTCTTACTGAGCTTCTGTCATCTATCAACAATGGGATAAAAAAAACAGTAAAGTGCCCCTGCCAAGAAGCTCATGTTCTGGAAGAAACAAAAACAAACTGTAGTGCCCCGGTGGAAGACACAACCGCATGAACACTCATGACGCACTCTGAGACACCACCACCAGGAGGGACGAGAAAAAAGAACACAACACTTTATAATGAAGAATGACCTTTGAAAGCATTTTACTCAGGAGTTTAAGCACCTCTTCTTGGTAGCCAAACCCTTTATTCAAACAAAAGTTTACCCAGACACCCACAATATGGAGCAGGTAGGCACCATGCTCCTCAGCCAGGACACTGATTTAATCCGGCTTAGGTGGAGAAAGGTAAAGTGAATTGACCAAGGTCTTGAAGCTAATAAAAATTTAGCAGAGTTTGAATTCAAATCCATACACAACTGACTCCAAACTGGTGCTCATAAAATCACCACTAATGCCTCCTGGTGGAAGTCGGAGCTTGAATTCAGTCTTTTCCCACGCATTGGTCTGCAGTTCAATTTTATTACCAATAAAGCATGCTTCTGAGGAAAATATCTTTTTAATATTTCCTAACATTTTAAAACAACTGTACACAATTATACTTAACACCAAATATCTGTACTCTGTTTCCAACTATTTTATTCTACTGAATATATGTCAGTGGCTGATACACAGTCTGGGCTTTGCTACATTCCGAGTTAGCAGCTCTGTTCTTTACGCTCCCTCAGCGCTTCCTTTGTAACAGTAATGACAACATGATGGGAAGTTTGTAAACTTCCTGAGGTGACACAGCATGTCTTTTTTATTCGTCACTGAATCCCAGCATCAGTGGAGCAAACATCTGTTGCATGAATGCCTTAATGTTCCCAACTCAGCTGTGCATTCCAGAGGTAAGGACCACATCTCCACTATCTTTGAGTTTATAGAATAGTGTGGCACACAATAAACGTTTGTTCAAATTGGCAGATAGCTGAGCCATATGATGGAGGTTTAAAACCACTTTCCTACAGCTCTTATAATCCCATACATAGTTTGGCAACACATTAGATATATGCAATTTTACTGCATATACGAACATCTTTTACATTTTTTCTTTAGGCCATTTATTTTGTTGAAAATTACTTGCCAAGTTACAAAGAAAGTATTTCAGCTTAACTTCTCAAGGTTAACAGGCTTTTCCACTCTTCCCATTTTAACCGTCCCACATTTCTGCTGTTTATATTTAAATTATGGCAGTTCCCTTGTGATGTGTTCCAAAAATCTAAGACTATTTTTTGGAACTCAAAACAAATTTTTCCCATAGAAAAGCTGAAAAACAAAAAACAAAACACATGAAGGGCGATTCGGTTCCCATGCCCGTCCACAAAAGCTTACTTAGCACATTAGAGTACTACAGGACCTAGCCTCGCTGTGCTGCCTTCTCTAGGGAAAATGCCTGCTAACTCCACGTGGCTATGCCTGAAACACATTTCTATCCCTACATACACCCCTTCCCCTATTCCCACTTCCGCTGCTTCCCCCCAGTTCTGCTCTCCCTGGGAACACAGACAGAAGTACATTCCAGCAGCAGATACTACAGGTATGAGAATTAGGGATGGGGCTTTGCTTCAGGGGTACAGGGAGGAGACAAGAGTTACTACGGTGGCTAGTCACAAGACTCCTGTGGAGCGTGCCCTGAGACAGACCCCAGTGGTTCTAAAGGAGGCAGAAGCTGTACCCAGGAAGAAAGGGCTCTAGGAGGCTAAGTGGACAGAGTTTGCTGTCATGCAAAAGTCACGTGGCCATTCATTCACTCAGCCCTTCACTCATTCAGCAAACACTTATTGAGAACACACTGTCTCCTAGGGACTGTACCACATTTACAGGCATGGAGTGACTGCTGTCACAAAATTTGGAGTCTATGAGGGCAAAACACATTACCCAAGTAACTTTCTAATACATTTGTCATTAAAAACTAAGATAAATTCTCAGAAAGAAAGGAACACAATTCCACGAGAAGGAGTGTGTAACAAATCACCTGTCCTAACGGAGCCATCTAGGCAAGCTTCTCTAAGGACAGAACACTCACGGTGAAATTGGAAAGATCAGTAGGAGGAGGAGGATGGGAGAAGGAAGAAGAATATTCCAGAAAGAGGGAACAAAGCCTGTGGAAGAAAGCAACACAATATTTTCCAAGAAAGGAAGGAAGCTCAGTCACGGAGAACAAGGCAAAGGGGTAAGAAAAACAGGCTGTATCCTAAACTCGTTCTTTTGGCAAACATTACTGAGAACCTACCAGCAGGCTCTTTGCTAGGCCCTTGAGATGGAGCACTATGTAAGACAGACAAGATCGACACTCTTACGGTACTTACCTTCCGGGGGGGAGGGACAGACCAAGAAGTAAACAAACGAGATAATTTCAAATAGTGATATGTGCATTGTGACTGCCACCATTTAGCTGAATTTCTGCATAAGGAGTTCCATGCACACAGGTATACCTACTACTGCAGCCTCATTCAAACGTTGCTAGTTGTGGCATACATCAAAATACATACAGGGATTGTTCCCATAACCAGACCATATATTTTTTGCAAGCAAGGCACGTATGGCTGTTTTAAAATCATAAGTACGAGGTAAGTACTAGATAAAAGAAGTAAAAATTTAGACCTATCTATATCCCTCAGTACATGAAACACATCTAATGTGCTTGTTTCTCATTTGACAGGACAGGGAAACTATTACACAAACAATATACTTCAGCCAAAGGAGACGGAAGGAAGAAGAAAGGAAGGACTTGCAAAGTGTGCCTTGAGATGTAACAATACCACATCCCCCCGCCCAGCTCTCTCTCAAACATACACACCACCACCACCACTTGTAATTGGGCTACATACTCAGCTGCTAGTACTGCCACACACCCTGCAGGAGCGTCCTGCCACGCTGCCCCTCCAGCCTGCTAAAGCCCTTGTTTCAAATTCATGCACCATGTCCCCCAGGAAGATCTTCCCTGAGTCTCGCTGCTAGCTGGGTTAGGCTTTCCTCTGGACCCTCCTTCTCAGCACACGACATTGCAGGGTGCGTTCACGTGCCTCCACCAGACTGAACTTCTCCCGGGAGAAGCTGAGGGACAGTGCCTAGCGCACAGTAGGAGGGTGCTAAGTTGGTCTAATAAGCAAAACAAAGGACTGAATGAATCAATCAATAAACAAATAAGCTAATTTAACAATTAATAGCCCTTACTGGAATTCCGTCTACCACAAAACCATGAAGTGACATTTCTACTAAGTTGAGACTGATATTTGTGCATCTCAAGGAATTCACTTCAATTCTTGTCCTTCACACTTTGACACAGTCCACGTGTCCCCCCACCCACATCTTATGCCTGAGGAACATGCTCTGCAGCTGAGCCCGTGGAGCCCCAAAGCCCCAGCAAAGTGGTCCTCAAGCAAATCCCACTGCTCACTACTCCCTGCCCTGGAGTCAGGTGTCCTGTGAGCATTGAGGCCAAAAGAAATGGACACAACAGAGTCAGAAGGAATCAGCACCAGGGGCATATGTAGCACAAGGGAAAGGTTCTTGTGACAGATGGATGGAAGGAAGGTTCCAGGACAGGGAGATGGGGCTGGGGCATCACTTTAGGTCTTTGGTTGAATCAAGCAAGCTCCAGGTCTCTGAGCTGCAGCTACAGAGGGACAGTCAAGGCAAAACACCCTCTCATCCCCTCCGCACTGCACAGGTCCCAGGAAACAGGCCTCAGCAGTTGCCTTCCAGAGTGCATGATCCCCGGAGAACAATGAGGTCATCTGAGGTTGGAAAAGATACACAGCCAACCATTTCCCCCAAATCATCTTAAAACATACACACACAGAATAAACTTCGGAGACAGATCTAAAACACAGCAGGATGTCCAAAAAATGAAGCTCACATACTTCCTCTCAAGAAAGACTCTCCTGTCTGCTGACATCTGGAATTCCTTTAACAGCAATATTTTTTCATTTCATAAAAAAAGACATAGGGCAAACTGCCTGTGACTGACAGTGTGAATGAATTTCAGTCAAATGAAATTAAATTACTTAAAACAGCAGGCTCAGAGTAGAGCAGACATGGGTTCAAGCCCACCGTCGTCTAGGTGCACGGCCTCCAACAGCTCTGTACAAACGCAGTCTGTATTTGTTTACTGTGAAACGAGGCACCAGCACCTCTCAAGTGCGAAAGCACACAGTGGGGCACGCGGTCAGTCCCTCTGCTCTTCCACGTGTTTTGATTGGGGATAAAAAACAATAAGGTACTGGGTGTCCAAAGAGAAAGAATGGATAAACAAAGGAGAAAAAAAAAACAGAGAAAAGGGAGAAAGTCAATACTGAAACTATAAAAAAGATACGGTACTTACAAATACCTCACACTCTGTGGCTTCAGCAGCTCCAGCTGTGGCCTGTGAGGAGTTCTCTTCAGGAGAGTTTAGAAGACCTGCGGCACCCTCCCCCACAGCACTCAAGTCAAATGTGCCCTAAGCATCAACTTAAATATCTCCAATGGTAGACACAATATTCTACAAATCCCATGTTAAATATTCTCACCGTACCTGAGGTCATCCATCCTTGGGCCAAAAAGGTGCCTTTTGACATTTCTTCTAGCAGTACCAAAACCATCCCAGCACTCTAAAGAGCAAGCATTCCTACTCCCTTCTGTTACTGAAAGACAGCTGCCATGTCCCCCTCTGGACATCTCGATTTCCTTCCTTTGAGGGCATCTTTCTCGGAGGGTCAATGTTCCGTTAGACCCTTGATTCGTATAACTAAACTCAGAAAAATGTGGATGCATATGAACATCTATAAATTTGCTTAAATGAGAAAATATACGAAATTCTTAAACCAACTTTCTAAAGCAGTGCCTCAATTTAATTTTATATTATCTTCCTTCTTGTACTTCCCTTTATAATGTTTATCTTTTATTACAACTTTATTGAGGTAAAACGTACATGCCATAAAATCTACCTAACTTAAGTGCACAATTCAATGAGTCTTTGAAAATTTACACCACAGTCCAGTTTTAAAATCCTTTCATCACCCCAGAAACTTCCCTCATTCCCATTTGCAGTCAATCCTTACTCCCATGCCCTGTCCCCAGCAACCACTGATTTACTTTCTGTCACTGCAGTTTTGCCTTTTCTAGAAATTCCACACAAATGGGGTCACATAACCACAGTCTCTTGTGTCTGGCTTCTCTCACTCAGCACGCAGTTTCTGAGATCTATCCTGTGTGGCACGGGGTGTGTCCTGTTCACCCATGTGTGAGTGTACCACAGTCTATTCCCCAGTTGCTGGACCTTTGGACTGTTTCCAGTTTAGGCTATAACAAACAAGACTGCTGTAAGCATTCACAGGCAAGTGTCCATGTGGACATATGTTTCCATTTCTCTTGGAGCAGAATTATTAGTTACATAGTAAGTATATGTTTAAGTTTTTAAGAAACGGCCGAACTCTCTCTCTCAGTAGCTGCCTTTATTTTACATTCCTGCCAGCAATGTGTGAGGGTCCCACTTTCTCCACAAGTCACCACACTCAGTACTGCCCTCTGGGTGGGTGTAAAGTAGTATCTCACTATAGTTTTATTCTGCATTTCCCTAATGACTAATGGTGCTGAGTATCTTTTCATATGTTTATTCTGCATTAGTATCTCTTTTTTGGTGAAGTATCTGTTCAAATATTTTGTCTCTTTCTTAATTGAGTTATTTTCTTAATATGGAGTTGTAAGAGTTCTTTAAATATTTTGAACACAAACCTTTATCAGATATACATTTTGCAAATATTTTATCCTAATCTGTCTAGTCTTTTCATTTTTTAAATCATGACTTCTTCTGAAGAGTAAAATGTTATTTTGATGAAATCCAAACTATCAATTTCCATTTTATTGTTTTTGCTTTTAATGTCATCTCTGTCTAACCCACTGTCAAAAATATTTTATCCTATGTTTTCTTCTACAGGTTGTAGAGTTTTTGTTCTCACACGTAGGTCTCTGATCTATTTTGAGTTAGTTTTTGTGTATATTCTCAGGTAGGGGTCAAGATTTATTATGTATTTGTCTGCATGGGTATATCCAGTTGTTACAGCACAACTTGTTGAAAAGATAATTCTATCTGCCAGTGAAGTGCCCCAGCACTTGTGACAATGGTTTCACCACATCTTGCTCAACTGCTTCACACGTCTACCCTCACTAGTAGCCACTGCCCCGGTCACTGCAGCTTTCTGGTAAGTTTTGAAATGAGGCAGTGTGGGCTTTCCCCAACCCTGTTCTTCTTTTTGGGCTACCCTAGGTCCTTTGCATTTCCATTTAAATTTTAAAATTGGCTTGTCAGTTTCTACAAAAAATCCTGCAGGAATTTCGACAGAGACTGCATCGAATCTATTTATCAAATGCGGAAGAACTAATACATTAAAAAAACTTGTGTCTTCCAATCCATGAACATGATATACCTCTCCACTGATTTCCACCTTTAATTTGTCTCAGCAATGCTTTTTATTTCCAGTGTAGTGGTCTTACACTTCTTTGGAAAATTTATTGCTAAGCATATTGTTCTTTCTGATGCTATTGTGAATGGATTTTTAAAATTTTACTTCTGAATATTTCTGATATATACAAATAACACTGATTTTTGTATACTCATCTTATATCCTGTGATTTTACTGTTCTCTTTATATTGTTTTGAATAAAATATTTTTCACCTCAAGTGTTAATCATCAGGTCCTGCACATTTCCCTTACCTTTTTTATACAAAGCTACACCAAGAGGGAGGCAAACATTTCAACTATCTTTTTAAAGAATACCTGCTTCAGAACAATCATCATATATGTGTCATATATCACATCTCAGATATTATGGAACACTCCAGGATCTGCTAGTACACTTTGTCCCTGGGTTTTCAGCCAAGAACCTTTTACACATCTCCACTCCCAAATGCACATCTTTGGCCCAGCTACCTAGCTCCTACTGTGTGACTAATTAGCTACCCAGCTCCTGTTACATGTCTCACAGATAACTTAAAGTCAACACTCATTTACTCAGCAAATATTCACTGAGTGTGCACTACATACCAAGCATTGTTTTAGGGGCTAAATATATACCCACTTGAAATACTCTATCCCCTCAATATGCTCCCCACCTCAATAAGGAGTGCTTGCATCTACCCAACTGCTCCAGCCAGGAACCCGGGAGTCCCCCTTGCCACCCTGTTCTCTATCTGCACTTCTCGTTAATCAGCCCTTCTCAATTTACCTCCTAAATCTCTCTCTACTCTGTTCATGGCACTCTCTCTCTCCACTGCTATCACCTACAGACTATGCCAATGGTTCTTAACTGTAGGCAATTTTGCTCCTCAGGGGACATTTGAAAACATCTGGAAACATTTTTTGTTGTCACAGCTCGGGGGTACCACCAGCATTTCGTGGGAAGAAGCCAGGGAAGCTACTAAGCATCTTCGAATGCACCAGGTCAGTCCTGAACATCAAGAATTATCCACCCCCAAATGAAGACAGTGCTCAGGTTGAGAAACTCTGCTGTAAGTAAACGGAAGAGTGATGCATACCAATGATTTCACTTTTGTATTTATGATAGTTCTTCTTTAAAAAATTACCACAATTCAGAATTATTTTCAGTGTAACAAATAAAACCCTATTTTGAGCCAACTCTACTAAAATGAAATGCATATTTATATGTAAACAAAGGGAATACTTACGTGTGCATGTTCTCCACCCCTATTATGATCATGATATAGTAGGAAATCCCACTTTGTACAAGAAAATGTAAGGCATACCTATAAAAAGTAAGAGTGTTGTTAGAAGAGGGATACCCAGTCACAAACACCAAACTGAAATAATTTAGGCTAAAAGAACTATGTACAACACAGACATTCCTAGATAATAAGGAATAAAACCTCAAAAGCCTAAAATTCTGTGAACACCCTGGAGAGGGAGTCCCATACCACAGGCCCCAGAAGAGCTGGAAAAATAAAACCAACCCCCGAAGCCATGCCCAGTGCCCCAGCACCCACACCACCTCGCTACATGAAAGCTGCACTCAGTTACGTGGCTCCAGGATTACAGCTTTCGTCATCACTCAGGCAAAATGATAAAAAAGGAGCAATAAGTATCGATTTCAGAACAGTCCTTACAGGACATCAGTTATTTTCCCAAACAAATTTCTACAATACCAGCTTTATACTCTACCTTTATCTCTTTAACAATACTACTCACAACACAACAAAAAGTAAGAAATATTAGAATTCACTGAAAAACAGGTTCACCCAAATCTATTTACTCTCTAAACATTATGGCTCAAGTCGAATAAACTTCCTTATATAAATCTAGTCATTCGTTATATTTGCTGTACTGTATCTACAAAACATTCTGGCTAAGATGACACAGTTATTTCCTAAAATTTTAATATAGAAATCTACCACTAAATGACAGAACTAATTTGTTCATTCATTTCACAATGTTCAGGCAAAACATGTTTAAGATCTCTGCAGTTAACATCAATCCAGTCTACCCCTAGACTGTGCATATATATGCATGCACACACAAACACACACACTCTCATTCTCTCTCTTTCTCAATTTTCCTTCCCCTTTGGTGGCATGAACAATTAATGATAAACTTTTCAAATCATCATGAACAATTTAAAGTATTAACAAGGATCTTAACCTATGATCTTTTTTTTTTTTCCTTTTTGTCTTTTTTCGTGACCGGTAACGGGATCGCAACCCCCGGTGTTGCGCCCGCACCGCGCTCAACCAGTGAGTGGACTGGTCTCCATATGGGATCCAAACCCTCGGCGGGAGTGCCGCCGCGCTCCCAAGCGCCGCACTCTACCGAGTGCGCCACCGGGCCGGCCCTTAACCTATGATCTTTATGGAATAACAGGCACATCTAATGTGGAAAAGTTACTTAAAATTTTGAACACATTTTCCATAGAAATATTATAAATAAGGCATAGGCTGTAAGACAGGCCCAAAGAAGAAACTTACCTTACCCACTGTACAGACTAGTCCGTCTCTTCCCCTCACTCACACTCACATGCACATCCCCTGCACTCCTTCAGGAGTATTACAACTTTCAGTCCTCAAAGTAATCATTGGCTCCATTTCACATATGAGGAAAGTGAAGCTAACAGGGGTTGAATAACAATCAAAAGTCACAGAGCTACCAGACCAAGAAGGCATCCAGCCCGGAATCCAGCTTTGTGTGACTTCAGAGTCTAAGCTCTATTCCATTACGTCATACTGTTATCAAAGATATTTAAATAAATAATTAAAGTGTAAATTAAGTCTCAGTTAATTTAATCTCAGTTAAGGTGATAGCTTAATTTTAAAAAAGCTGTGACCAAATATAAGTAGATAAAATAACCGATCATATTTACAGAGTGCTAACACACGTCTTCTAAAAGGGAAGTTGTCAAAATCAAAAGAATAGCAGATATGATCACCTTTGAGTCTACAAAACAAAGTGCTACAATGTAAATCAAAGAACGCTCTACTTCCCCATTAGCTAATTCCAACTGGCAAAGAGTTATCTTACACGTGGTACAGAGGCAGAAACAATCCTTCTTCCCAAAGAAAGGAAAACAAAAAGGTTTCTCCTTTAAGAAAAGAACAGAGAATTCAAAAAAAAAAAGAAAAAAAGTTCTGGTTATCACATATAATTTGAAATACTTAGGATTACTTTGACATTAAAGTCAGGTTACTTGTGAACTGTATTATGAACTACCAAAGACGGCCTCCCAGCAAGAGAACACTTCCTTAGCAAGAGATCGCTTAAAGAGAAGCATCTTCATCTTCAGCAGTCCCTCCATGCTACACAAGCCCAGGAGATACTATGAACTTTCCCACAAACTTTCTAAAGTACCCTCCTATTTACATTTTAATCTTTTATTCTGTTTCCATAGACCACAGAGTGAACGGTATCCCCTGGAGCTGGCCAATCCAAACTACGAGCCTTCCACAACCCCTCATTAAAATATACTACTCAAATAGATACTGCACATTGAAGTACTTATGGGTGAAACATGAGGGTATCGAAAGTTCATGGAAAGATTTGATTATCTTTTAATTTTATTTTTCCGTGAACTTTTTGAAGTATCCTCCTATTCAGACTGGGGTATGCTTTAAAATAGTCTAGAAAAGTAAGCTGGAAAAGGATAAAATAGAAACCGTGGAATCTTAACAATTGTAGAAGCTGAGTAGTGGGCATATGAGTGGTCATTACATTATTCTCTGTACTTTTGTGTTTAAAAAGTTCCATAATATAAAATTTAAATATATATATACTATCCCATGGCATGATTTACAAGAAGTTTAAACAGCATCAACTGAGAAACCTAAGAAACTTTGATGATAGAAATTTGATGGTGTCAAGGAGGTGAAAAAGACCACACTTAGATTTTATTTAAGATATATTTAAATCTCATATTACACACATACCCACTATCAGAGGGCTGGTCACATGATAGAGACTGAATAAATTATCCCTGATCGATTTCCCATGAGTTTCCAGGAAACATTTGCAATTGCCAGAGGCAAAAATTAGATTAATAAATGTTAGCATATTCCAATCCTCAGAAGAATCAAAAACAACATCCTAGAATGAACATAGAGACATTATCAAAGTCTCACAGATTCTACACCCCACAACAGAAACTACAAAAACACGGATCAACTGAGTGCATTTTCATCCTCTCAGGGAATTTTTATCTCCAACAACAGTCTGCAGAGAAGCAAACCTGGAAACCCTTATTTGTATGTGGATGAAGCTACAGCAAATGAGTAAGCAGCATAAGCACTCTCTTAAGAAGGAAAGCTCAAGAAGACATCACCAAGCAGCCCTTCCATTGACAGTCTCTGCTGCTTTGCAAGGACAGTGTTCTCTTCTCCTAAGCCCTTCTGTCACACACAGCCAGTTACCTGAAGGAAATACACACACCCATCCAAAGGGTCATAAATAAAAGCTTCCTATCATGAATGATTCTTCTCCACCAAGAACAGACAAACAAAATCCTCTTTTTCCTAATGGTATAATCTAAAAAATGGTAATAGAGTTCTATCAATGGGCTTTACCAGACTCTTAAAAGCCACTTGCACAGGGAAAAAACAAATAAAAAATAAAAAAAGTTTAAATGGTTTATCTGTCGTGGCATTAAATATCAGCAAAATAGGTGAAAAGATCGACTCATAACAGAATAAAATGAGTTTATATCCTTTTTCATCTATCCTTTTTCATAAATTATAAATAATAAACTCCCCTCTAAGACAAACTAAAGAGAGAACTCATTGCCTAACCTTCATTGTTTGTATTAAAGATAAAAATTTTTAAAGTTGACCTTGAGAGAAAACTTTTTATAAATAAATGTAAGAACAAAATCCTAGATATCTTTCTAACACTCAATTCTCAAATATATCCAAACAGTCTTCATTTAAATATGATCAAAATAATTACTTACCATCCAAAGCAAAAAAGTGCAAGATAAAGGCCCAAAAGGGTAGCAACTACATGTCTTATAAAAGAGCTAGTTTTGCTTGAATGTAGATAGGTTCGAAACCAAATGGCTGCTAGCAAGGCAAAGAGTTGGCACACTACAAAGTTGACCTGTAAAGAAAAATTAAAATTTCATATTAGCAACACCGACTTGAATCTTTCACTTGATGTTACATCTAAATTCTTAGGCACCAAGATTTATACAAAATTAAGATCTTCCAGTTCACAAAAAACAAAAACAAAAATCAGGGGCCTTTCCAGGGATGAGCCTCAAGTGCAAAGCGACGGGCCAATTCACACTGTCTGTGCTACATCTGGCCGGGGACAGGTGGTGCCAGGTGGAGAGAGGCCTGGAGGGGCCCCTGGAAGAACCAGAGGCCACGGGGTTGCAGACAGAGAGTTGGGAGGCACAGGGCACACTAGGGCTTAAGGGAACGAGAAACCTGCCTCAGTGACTGAGGTGACTGTAGCTGGTGGAAAAGAAGAGCTCCAAGTTTCTTCGTGAGTGCCCTAGGACTGCAGGGTGAGCTCCCTGAGACCACCAAAGCCATGCGAGCACCTGGGGCTTTGAGGTCAGAGACAGCAGCCACCAAGGCGGTGCGAGCGAAGGAGTCTGCAGCAGCCTAAAACACCCCTGGGATGGGGGGACCCCACGACAAGTGTTGAGGGATCTCAGGATTGGTCCCTGAGGGGGACAGGTGAATGATAATAGATGAAGCAGCCTACAGAACGCCACAAGGGGAAACATTTTTCCCAAGTCCACCAGCGTCGATTTTAAACTCCCCCAGCTCGCTAGGCACCACTCTGCTGTTCACCTGCAGAGGCAGAGCGCGCTGCAAGTGCCCCGCCGCTCCTTCCTCCCCAGTAACAGGCTGAGAGTGACACCCCCTTACAGTATGTAAAGACTTGAGAAAAATCTCCATTTGTCTCTTATGAGGCATATTCTCATGGAATGTTAAGGAAAATGTGTCTTAAAATCTACAAATAAAAGGAAAAATCCATTTGACATTAAGAACTTGCCAAAAAATACATAACACAAAAATCACTCTTTTTGGCACCTAAATTATGAACAAATTATACCATCTAAGTGTAGATATTTCCATAGAAATATCTCTGCCTAAAGACTCAAATGTGTTCTTTTTCTTGCACTATATGGAGAAAAAGTTAGACATTTTTATACATTGTCTAAGAACCACTGTTCTTTGAAACTGGCTCAAAACAAGTAAAATGTCTTTCCAACAGGTTCTAGCACTTATTCCCTCCTAAAGGGTTCTAATGCTATTTTTTAAATTAAGCAAAAAGTAAATACACTGGAAAAATTAGTATTCTTGATATTAGTAACTACTCCCATCTACACAGCTTCTTACAGTTTAAAAACTTACTTTCAAATATCTCTTCTTTCTTTCAACTATCTCTTTATTTAATTAACAAACATTTACAGAGCATCTACAATGGACAAAGCATAGAAAATCTAAAAATGCATAAGTCCCAGTGCTGGCCCTGGACGACTTTAGAATCTGAAGGAAAAAGCAAAGACGTACACAAAGAACCTCAATTCAGTAGTAGAGTGTCTTTTCTAAATTATGAAGAAAGTCGGGCTGGCCCGGTGGCGCACTGCTACAGTGCGCCGCTTGGGAAGCGCGGTGGCGCTCCTGCCCGAGGGTTCGGATCCCACATACAGACCGGTTCCCGCTCACTGGCTGAGCGAGGCGCGGGAGCAGCGCCGAGGGTTGCAATCCCGTTGCCGGTCCCCGGTCCAGTATGGGGGCAGCACTGAGGGTTGCGATCCGTTGCCGGACACGGAAAAAGACAAAAGACAAAAAAAATAAATAAATAAATAAATTATGAAGAAAGTGCCTTAAGAGCACCACAGAGGAAAGAGCCTGAAGGGGCAAAGTCACAAAGTCAGTGACACCGAGCTGAGTCCAGGGCTGTAGTTCTGAGTCCCAGCTGATCTCCACAACCATCTGAGGAGCTTCTCTCTCTGCCTCCCTTTCTCTCCCTCTCGCTTCCCATATTTGTATATTTATGTAATATAAAACAAAGTATGATTATTACAGAAGCATTCTAGGACACCTGACATAGAGACTTTTATAGAATCTTTGTCACCATTTATTTTCAACATTGTCATCTTTCAGATAAAGAGAATAAAATGAATTTGATTCCGTGTCTGGCCTCACTCCAGACACTGAATCAAAACTTCGAGGGGTGGGAGGGTGCACACAAAAGTCTATACTAAAAAAAAAAAAAAAATACACAGGTTCTTCTAGTCCTTGATGCGTAAGAACCACTGTGCTGGACAACAAGGGAAAACCACTTGGGCATGGAAGTGTGACTGAGCACAGCGGGGCAAGAGTCGTGGAGAGGAGGTCGGGAAGTGGGTGGTTCAGAGCGTGAGGGGCTTCACACATCATGCTAAAGCATTTATAGTTGAACCCACAGTGATGAAAAACCACTGAAGATTTTTAAAATAAGAAAGTGAAGCGATCTACCCTCCGCGTCTACAAAGAATGGAACAGAACAAGGAGCGTGCAGCGACAGGTCAGGGGCTGCTGTTCCAGTTGCCTCAAGAAAGGAGGGTCTGGAGCTGCTGGGAGGACAGAGAAGAGGGAACCAGCTCAAAGCACTAGAACTGTCAGGACTGGTCACCAGACAGGGGGATTAGCAAATGGGAAAAGGCAACAAGTTCTTGGTGGATGAAGACAACATTAATCAAGACCTGGACATATGAAGAGGAAGAGCTGTTTTAGGGGAGAAATGAATTCTACCTCAGGTATGCCTAGTTTGAGAGTGCCCAGGAGACAAGTGTGCGTACTCTAAACAGTCTAGAAAGACAGGTCTGGAGCCAGCAGAGCAGATGTGAATCTAGGAGTAATGCACACAGCTGGAGGAAAGCTTCAGAAGACAAAACAACCTAGGGCAGAATCCTAAAAACCTGCAATGGTCATGTCCAAGGCCAAGGACCAGGAGCAGCAGAGGAGCGGTCTTCTGAGAAGTGCAAGTATGAGCAGACCTTGGGGTGGGGGTGGGTCAGACAAGCAGTGGTCACTGTCACAGGGCATAAAGTCCAAAACCAGCCAACTAGTTTGGCGATTGCAACTTTACTAGTAATCTTGGTGAGAGTAGTTGAAGAAAACTGCCCAGAGGTGAAAAGTCAAATTTTACACATGAGGAAACTAAGTCTCAGGTTTAGGCGAGCTGCCTAAAATCATACAGCTTAAGAATAATTCATACATTTATGCACTAGTCGCTAGGATAACTGTGCAGGAGATGTGAAGAGGCACAGAGTGTGGTCCTGCTCTTAAGAACAGAGGGAGTGAGTCACAGGCACAGAGCTGGCGCACAGTCTGCAACGTGCCAAGGCACAGACGAGGGGGACCCAGAGAAAGCAGCAGTCAATTCCCCTACCTGGAGGCATGCCCAGTGCTTGGGCCTTGTAAGTGAGCTGTGAAGGACAGTCAGACAATGGCAGGAACTCTAGGGAGAGGGAGCAGCATAACTCACATCAAGAAAAAATTCTGCAGGACATTCAGACGGAGAAGTCCTGACTATCTGTTACTTTACTAGAAAAAAGCGAGATACGTACACACCCAGACATTCAAATTACTGTTTTGAAAGGTATCAAATGTAGGGCCAGCCCGGTGCCGCGCCGCGCTCCAGCTGAGGGTTCGGATCCCATATAGAGACCAGTCTGCTCACTGGTTGAGCGCGGTGCGGGTGCAACACCGAGGGTTGCGATCCCGTTGCCGGTCGCGGTACGGGCGCGACACTGAGGGTTGCGATCCCGTTACCGGTCACGAAAAAAGACAAAAAGGAAAAAAAAAAAAGGTATCAAATGTAAAACTTTCCCAAACCAAAACCATATCTTAGTCACTCTTCTGCGGGTGGGGGAGGGTTGGGGAGGCTCATGGATACCAGACAAGGGGAGACAGCGAGAGAGAACATGCGAGTGTGTGCCTCCAAGAGTCAAAAAGGAAGTTTTGCCCTGAAGACCAACAGAGCTACAATTTGTGGATGTCCACCACGTACTGGGTAGTCCACAGTGATTCCCTCATTTAATCGGTAGAACAATGTGTTATTTCCCCTATTTTCCTCACCCGACTATTTACTGAGCTCAAGGTCACCCACAGTAAGAAGGTGATGCCCGGACTCAAACCCAAGCCTGACTGGCTCCAGGCTATTCCATGGCGGCCTCTCTGCTGGGCCAGCCTCTACTTCCAGAGAATGTCTGAAGACCAAACGCAATCACTACAGGCAAGACCCTAAAAAAGATGCTGCTATCCGCCAGGTACTGCCGTCCTGTTTCACAAAACATCAACTTCTCATACCTAATAAACACCATCCAAAATATCCTGTGTGGAGCTAGTGTACATTTGTTTTGGTCTATCACAGGTCAATTTGTTATAAAAGCTTTCTTTTAAACGTGGCAGGGAAACTAAGGCAGGTCAGTTCCTAAGACAGGAGACTCCACTGACGGGTGACTGGCTTTGCCAAAACTTCCTCAGATCTGCTCCACAGCCTGGGCCTTTCCTACCCTGCCTGCCTGCCTTCCCTCTGTCCTCCAGAGGCGTCAGTCCTGCAGCTGGTGGCTCTCCCACCTTCCTCCAGCCTTCTCTCACAGGTATTTTCCCCAGCAAATTTCCTGCTCATCTAATTGCTCCTTGGCAACTGCTGCTCACAGGACCCAAACTGATACAACTGTTCTAAGCACTTTACGGTTACAACGTCTATTTTATCCTCGTAGCAATCCCATAAAGAGAGCTCTCTCATTATCCTCATTTTATAGGTGAAGAAATCAAGACAGAAACAGTTTAACTACTATAACTCATTACAAATCAGGCAGTCTGGATCCAGAGCCTGAATTCCTAAACGCTGCAGTATACTGCCTCCTAAAAACAAATTCCATTGGAATAAGGGTCCACACACCACGGTGGTCATTAGTGCTAGTCACCTATATCTTGGTCTCCTCTCCTTCTGGGTAGATGGAAGACTGCTGTATTTTTGACTCCCTGGTGGGGCCTAGTTATGGCTGGTGAACTGTTAGCAGAAGTGATGTGTGTCACCTACTGGACAGAATTCTTAACTGTAAGAACAAGAATCTTCAGAGTTGTCTTTCTGCCTGCAATGTTCCAGAAATGATGTGGTACGAAGCCCCCTGCCAGCCCATGATCAGACAAATAGCAAGAGAGATCTTTGTTGTTTTAAGCCTGTGAGATTTGAAGACGTTTTGTTACCACAGCATAACCTAGTTTATCCTGACTTGATATGATAACTAAAACTGTATATATCCTACACAAGAATGTGAGAGATTATATAATCTTATGTAATACAAATAACAATAGTTTAAGAATATTAATTTTACATATTACACAGATTTACTACATAAAAATTTAAAAACTCCGCACACCAAAAAAATACTAAAAAGACTGTAACAATGTGGAAGAAAAAAAGAACATAAACATACATACGAGATACATAACAAAGGATTAATATTCAAAATGTAGAAAGAACTCCTTGACATCAATAGGAAAAAGATAAACATGAATTCAAAAATGCGAAAAGAAACTAACATACAAGTCATAGCAAGAAACTAAAAATTAGAATAGGTTTTTTTTTTTAATGTGGGAAAAAGTTACGTAGATCTGCATGTTTTGACATGGAAGGTCACCAAGATACACTATTAAGTAAAAAGTGCAAACTGCAGAACAGAAGAAAAATCCAAACTATGTTTACATATTTATCCATTAAACATGTATTTATTCTGTACTTATTATGAGCCTACCATGCACTTACTATATTGCTAGACATTAATACAGTCTCCATATAGTCTATTAATATATTCCATATTTCACTAATTGTGGGTGCTCAACAAACACCAGACATGCACCAGGCACAGTGCGATGCGATATGCTTACAAGGATGGATTCATGTCATCCTCACGGCCACCTTGTGCAACCAGGCACCCTTATTCTGGAGTCTGTACAACTAACCAAATGCTGTTCTGCTTCCAAACTCACAGGCCCAGAGAAACAACCCATCAAACAATTAGACGTGGTGACCTCTAGGAAGCAGGTAATGGAGAAAGACATGGGACTTGAAACATTCCAATATTTCCAAAACTACATGTACAGTGAAGCAAACCCTACCTTTCCAACACTTTTCTCTCTATCCCCCCACCAAGAGTAATCACTAGCCTTAAATTGACTGTAATGTTCTCACATGTATTTTTATACTTTTATCACCTGTGTATTTTACATATTATATTGCTTTGAATGTTTTAAACTTTACAAAAATGGTGTAAAACTAAATGTAAGCACCTGCCACTTTTTTTCACTTAACGTTGCATAACTGACACTTACCTAAGTTGTGACATGTAGCTCCACCTCAGTTACTTAACACTCCATTGTGTGGAAGTCTAGCAACCTTCTCTTGACTAGATATTGCTAAATTGCTCTCATAAGCAGTTTGTACCTATTTACTCTCCCAATAGCAGTGTGAGTTCCAGTGCTCCACATTCTTGACAACTGTAAGACTTTTAATTCTTGCCGTTAATGAATGTATAATGTTATCTCGCTATTTTTAAATTTGCATTTCCCCTGATTACCAGCCAGGTTGAGCATTTTTCATATGTCTATGAAACATTTAGTTTCCTCTTCATATTCTTTGCTCATTATCAGGTTGTCTTTTTCTCACTGATTATTTCTTGGGTTAGTTTTTTAAAAAACAGACAATAGTGCAAAGTGTAATTATATCAATGAATGAGAGAATTCTCCATCTTCCACTTATGGCATTAAAAAATTTATGTATATTTCCTACTTAAACTAAATATCTTAGTGCTCCCAGTGCTAACATTTTCTGATTCTGTGTAATAAATTTTATCACAGTTCACAAAAAAAAAATTATCCTCAATGCTCACATGAGATCAGCGTTATCTCTACTTTAAAGGAAACGGTAGCTTGGCAGATTTGGGACACTGACCTCTGGGCTCTCCGTATCATGCTTTTTTCTTTCTGTTCCAAAGTTGAACCTGATTTCATTTTTACTGGGGGTGCCTAGACTTTAATTAGTGTGTGGCTAAGAAAACATAAAATTGTTATTCATAATAGCAATTCACACATCCTGTCTCTACACAAGACTGTGTATTTTCTCTTTTCATGCTTTTTTTTTTTTTCCTTTTTGTCTTTTTTCGTGACCGGTAATGGGATCGCAACCCTTGGTGTCGCACCCGTACCGCGACCGGCAACAGGATCGCAACCCTCGGTGTCGCACCCGCACCGTGCTCAACCAGTGAGCGGACCAGTCTCTATATGGGATCCGAACTCTCGGCGGGAGCACCCCCCTTTACCGAGTGCGCCACCGGGCTGGCCCCTCTTTTCATGCTTTAAATTTCCTCCCTCTTACTGGAACATGAGAAAGGGGACACTTATCACTGACCGATTTTTTTGAACAGATCTGCACTGTTCAATATAACAGCCACTTGCCACATATGGCTAGGCGCACTTACACGTGGCTACTCCAGATGTGTTTTAAGTGCTAAACATACACCAGATTTCAAAGACATACTATAAAAAATTAAAAAGATGTAAAATATCTCATTAACAAGTGTTATGTTGATTGTATATTGAGATAATATTTTGAATACACTGGTTAAATAAAATATATTGTGAACAATTTCACCTGTTCCTTTTTACCTTTTTAATGTGTCCACTAGACAACTTAAAATTATATGTGTGGTTAGCATTTGCGGCACAAATTATATTTCTATTGGACAGCACTAATCTCCTAGATGTACTGGTACATCTAATCTGCCTTATTTCAAAAGTTTAAAGTCTTTTTATCTCTCTTATGAAAAAAATGTATACTTAAACTTCCACACATGCCCAACGACTGTTCATTACCTCTCCATCAGAATTAAGCATTCTACAATAAGCCGACAACTGAGTAAAAAAAATTTCAAGAAAGCTCAAACTGATTACAATCCTCAACAAATCAATAAAAGCAGCCCCAAAATTCAACCACTATGTGCATATCTCTATCAGTGGATATAAAATATGTTATTTTTCTAATAATTAAATGGATTTTGGATAACATACTTACATTCTTAGCCAGTCCCTCCCAGGATGAACAGTCTTTGTGAGACCCTGCAGTGATGGGAAGGGGAGCGAGGCAGAGTGAAGCATATAGCCAAAATCAAAGCCAAAGATCAAAGGGGCTCTTGGGGCCCCACGGACAGATCAACCTTCACTTCCACGGGCACTGTGAGCAAATACATCTGCGTAAGTTTAGCTGCATAATAAACATCTGGACAGCTAGTTAGAAGTAGATACATGGAGAATGGATACTAGCCCCAGAAATTTCTATTCTCCAAGTCTGAAATGGGACTTTGAATTCTTTTTCTTTTTTAATTCTCCAGGCAAAACTCATATGCAGCTATATTCAGAAAACAAGTGTCCTCATCAAACAACCTCAAAGTCAAGTAGAGATGATGGGGCCCAAAGGCAAAGGAAAGAACCACTTTTAAAATCTTTATGAGATGATACAAATTAAACCCAAATAAGACGCCACTATACAACCACCAGATTGCTAAAATTTTAATGTCTGATGATATCAAGTGTACAGTATAATGTAAAGCAACGGGATTTCTCATGCAAGACTGCAAACTACTTTAGAAAACAGCTTGACATTTTCTTACAGGACTGAAGATACTCACACCTATGACCAACCACTGCTCACATGTGCGACATGAGGACTAGGAGAGACACACAGAAGAATGTTCAACACAATGTGGTTCATAATAGCCAAATGCAAGGAAAAAACCCATTAACAGCAAAACGGCTAAATATATTGTGGTGTATTCATACAATGGGAAACTATGTAGAACAATAAACATTAAAGAACTATAGTTACTTTCAATAACAAATTGGATTGAACTCAACACATAATGTTGTATAAAAGCAGCCATACATCTCTTGAATCCATTTGGAATAATACATACAACATCCAAACATGTTTCATACACTTACAAAAACCATTCAATAATTATTCTATCTGGGAATGCCTACATAAGTGATAAAACAATAAAGAAGATGATGGTGATTATCACTGAAGTCACTAAAGTAATTATCTTTGGATGAAGGGTACAGGTTATAATAGGGAGAGACATATAGTAGGCTTTTGTGAGCTGGTAATATTCTATTTTTGCCCAGGGTAGTTACACAGATGTTAACTTTTCAGTTTTTTGTTAAACTTTATGTATTAGCTATGGTAACATTAGAGTTTGTAATAAACAGACACAAAAAAATATTCAAAGGCTCTAACGAAAGGTTCATGTAACGGTCCAGGGCAAATATTCCTGCTCAGTGGGCAGCCCTGCCTTGCTAGCTGGATGATATAGGGGTCCTGGTGCCCTCGTTTTGTGGTGCTGTCATATGGAACCTCACCACTGCTGCATCCAACCGCCAAAAGGGAAAACATGAGAGCATGGAAAAGGCACAATTGTTTCTGAAGAGCCTGAGTCTGTAAATGGGACACAGATCACTGCCACTGGCACTCCATGGGCAGAGCTAATCACACAGCCCCACCCAACTGCAAGGCAGGCAGAACATGTGGCTGAGCCGTGGCCCAGGACAGGGAAGAAACAGACTCTTGGTGAATAGTTAGCAGTCTCTACCACACTTTACTTACATTTTAGATACTTTCCTGTATGGGTATTATATTCACAGTAAAAAAGTTAAATGAAAAACTGTATCTGCCATACCTGTCTAAGTTGTCGTGAATCTGCCCATGAATTTAGAAATATATTCAAAATGTTGTTGTACATATGCAATTAAGTTGAGAAAGCAAGGAATGAAATTAACAATCAGTTAGTATTAACTTATGTTATGCATATGTTCATACCTTAGATTTATTATGAATGTTTAAACCCATAAAATCTTAAAATTAGAAGTGTTGTAAAAGATCATGCAGTCTAGACCCTGGTCCATATAGAATTTCCCAAACTGCCTGTAGATGGGCACCCTTCCTCCAACTTTGAGACAGGAAGCTCACTACTTCACAAGCCAATCTATTCCACTGTTGGAAACTAAATTTTAAAAGTTCTTCCTGACATGGATCTACACTCTGCCTGGTGTAACTTCCATCAGTTGCCTCCCACCACCTGGACCCCGAACCCCATCTTCTCCCCACTCCTTAGGGACCACGTTGCCATCAATTACCTCCTTTCTTCTGAATCTTCAACATCTTCCTCCCCACTAGCTCCTTTCCTTCAACATATAAACAGGTTTATGTCTCTTCAATCTTTAAAACAATCTTCAAAAATACTCAGTACAACTCTACTTCTCCCAATATCCCCTTCCCTCTTCCAGACAAACTTCTAGAAAGCAGTACTCTGTGGTTTCCACCCTCACTTTCTCAGTGATCCCACAGACATGGATTAAGCAAGGACAGGGCACTTAGTTACCTCCCCCACATGCCCCAACTCTCTGTACACTGGTTTCCACCTGATTACCTCAGACACTCCTCTTGCCAAAGACATTGGCACCATATTCAATGGAGATTTTTAAGTATTCATGTTCCCTGACCTCTAAGTGACCACCAATGTCAACCACTGGAACGTTCTTGGCCTTTTTTCTGTGACAGAATCTCAGCTTCAGTGTCACTTCCTCTGAGAAGTCCTCCTTGCTATTCACCTGGCCTCTGCCCACCTAGGCCAACTCAAGTGCCCCCTCCCTGTGGCCCCGCAGCACCTACACACCTTCCCTCCACAGCATTTAGTCTACCTGTCTGTCACCTGCATCTGACTGTGAGCTGCCTGAGGGCAGTCACTACTCATCTCTGCACTCCCCACGCGGAACACGGGATCTGGTACCTAGAAGTATTCAAACTCTAAGGAACTGGCCCTATTGTGTCTTCTGTGAGGATGTAAAATAAGGCTAATCAGCTTTCCATGAGGATAACTCCTTAAAAGTCTGAAGACTGCACGAACTTCTCTTCTACAGAAGCCGCTCCAATGTATCACATGCTATTTGGAAAACACCATTTCTGGATTCTTCATCAACTCTGTCCAATTCACTTAAACCCTACTCAAGTAAAGAAAAACAGGTATTTCTTCTCTTTTTTTTTTTTTCCCCCTTTTTGTCTTTTTTACTGACCGGTAATGGGATCGCAACCCTCGGTGTCGCGCCCATACCAGGGACCGGCAATGGGATCGCAACCCTCGGTGTTCCGCCCGCACCGCGCTCAGCCAGTGAGCGGGAACCGGTCTCCACATGGGATCCGAA
This sequence comes from Galeopterus variegatus, assembly GCF_000696425.1. NCBI lineage: Eukaryota > Metazoa > Chordata > Mammalia > Dermoptera > Cynocephalidae > Galeopterus > Galeopterus variegatus. The sequence goes on along the minus strand of NW_007726270.1, from coordinate 316,355 downwards.
CCCTCGGCGGGAGCGCCGCCGCACTCCCAAGTGGCGCACTCTCCAGTGCGCCACCAGGCCGGCTCAAAGATTTTTTTTTTTTTTTTTTTGTCCTTTTCGAAACCGGCTGCACCGCGCTCAGCCAGTGAGCACTGTGAGCACACCGGTCATCCCTATATAGGATCCGAACCCACGGCGGGAGCGCGCCTGCGCTCCCAGCGCGCACTCTCCCGAGTGCGCGATGGGCTTGGCCCAGTATTTTTCCTCTTTTGATACAACAATTTCTGAATCCTAAAATATCACATTTACGTATATGTACTGTAGCATGGCTATAACAGGAAAAATTGGAAAAGATGGGACTAGTGAAAGTATGGGACATTAAGTCAATGAAATGTTCAACAGCCATCACAAAGAATAAGGCAGCCCCGTAAGTACGTAGATGAAATGATCTTTTAGATGCCCCACAGCAGCAGACCTTTTTCCTCGCTAAGAAAACCCTGATTTTGTTAAATAACCAGGCAGCCACTTGCTTCAAGAAAAGCGAGACTCTCCCCTAGTCCCATGGGGTGAACAGTGACTGGTCTCTGCCAATCACTGCCAACAACTAATTCAGGAGATGGACCTGTGCTACAATCTGGCCAATGAGAAATGAGGCTGGGGACTATGGGAAAGTCTTCCTAATGCTTAAAAATGGACACGACAAAGATATTTGGGTTTTGGCTATAGAATGAGACACACTGAAGAGGAAAGGCACCTGAAAAATCACGTGGGGAGATAATAAATAGGAAAGCAGAACAGAAAGACTAAAGAATCTAGGCCTTGATAATGTTGTTGAGCTACTAAATTAACAAATCCTGGAAGCATACTATCTCTGGATTTCCATGAGGTAATAAACATCCCTTAAGAATATCTCTGGAAGGATATTCATTAATGGGTAACGATGACTGCCCCTCAGGGTCAAGGGTAGAAGTGAAAGGGAGACTTATTTTTCATTGTATACCCCAGTCTCCCTTTATATTTTGTACCATGGGCATTTATCATCATCTTCTAAATAACTAATTTTTTAAAGCGATATATGCTTGCTTTCAAATTTTCAAACACAAAAATTGAGCACAAAAATACTAATTAAGATAGTAAATCATCTCCCTACACCAAATCTGCAATGCAAGCTTTATCCCATTAAATTTTATGTAGTGGCAACTACATCTTAAGGGATATAAGCATTTTCAAACATTTCTAGGCCATTGCCATAGAAAAACAACTTTATCAAGCAGAATGTAAATTAAACTCCACCACTGTTAGAGCCAACTTTGGTAAGGTGATAGAAAACATTTAATTCAAGAACTACGACCTCCCCATAAATAGTGAAAATGAATTCAAACCTACAAATTGGGGAAAGTGCCTTTTATAAACCACCATAAAAATCTACAGACTAGGGCCGGCCCGTGGCTCACTCGGTAGAGTGCGGTGCTGATAACACCAAGGCCACGGGTTCGGATCCCATATAGGGATGGCCGGTTTGCTCACTGGCTGAGCGTGGTGCTGACAACACCAAGCCAAGGGTTGAGATCCCCTTACCGGGCATTTAAAAAAAAAAAAAAAAAAAAAATCTACAGACTAGCCAGTAAGAATAACACTTTGCACAAAACTCAAACTGAACACATCCAAAACTGAGTTCTTCACTGCACCTGCATCCTTACCTAGCTCACTGTCCTACCAAGTCTGCCTCTTTCCTCCTCGGTCTGCTATCTTAACAGGGTCACTTTCACCCAGCTCTTCAAGCTAGAAACTCTGGTACCTTTACCCACACTTTTTGCACTTCCAAAATACTTTAAAAATTATTTCTAAACAGAGCTTATATTGAATTGTCACTTACTGGCCTAACTGTCCAACTTTCTCTTTAGACTGTGAGTTTCTCAAGGCTTGGGAGCAAATTTTATTCATCTATATATTCCCACCCAGCCCTGAATACAGTGCCGGGCTCCAACTGTGCTTTTAATTCACTGAAAGAAAAGGTGGGGGGAAAATTATGCCTCAAGAGTCTGCTTAAAATCAAGGAGGGTAGACTATTAAGAATAGAACTGTTCATATTTATCTTCCATCTTTCTCAAGGGTGTAAAGCTCTTAATATTAATTGCTACAATTAGAAACTTCATAACTAGAAATCTAAAAATAAATACAAGAAGCATATAGATACATTCTATTCAACATTAAGCAAACACTTATTGCATAAGTACAACAGATGAACATAGATTTGGTTGTCCCTGCACTCCCAAAACTTATAGGCCAGCAAGAAGACAGACAATTAAATGAACACTAACAATGAAGACCTCCAAGTCTTATGCAGAGAGAGAACCAGCACTGTGAGAACACAGAGTAGAAGGATTTATTTCACATGCCTCTCTCATGTTTCCTATCTTCTGAATTAAATGGCAACTGCCTATCCTAATTCCACATAAACTAAACATAGTGGGTTTAGTCAGCACAAAGAACCCTGCTCTACCAGGACAGGCCTGTATGCTAGACTCGACATCCTCTCCCCTTCCTCCTCAGACTACAGCACAGAGAACTTCAGGGTTAAAGCCCAGACATCCCATCAACTCCTACTCCATGCTAACGCCAATATCATTAAAATCTGCCAGACCACCAAGGGGTTGATTAACTGACAAATCCCTAAGTATATTCTCAAATCATCCATAAAAACCAAAAAGCAGTAAGTTTTTCCAAACATACAGAAAAACAGAAGCAGAGAGCAAGTGATTTAATCAAGACGCCATAGAGACTAAAAGTAGGTATCTTCTACCTACCAGGTTAATGAAAGCTTTTCTCACTTTGATCTCAGTCTTAACCAAAACTGTACAAAACTCCTATGAACTGAGAATCAATTTATTTATACCTCTCTGTGAAATTAAAAGGTCTTAGTTTAATTGCATCCACAACTGCTAAGCTATGAAGCTCGAGTAAAGGTGACCTACCGAAATAAATACAATCCAGACCAAAAATAAATAAAGCTCAACATACGCACATCCCGAAGAATCACACAGAACACAGACACAGGAAAAGGACGGGTCTGTCTCCTGTCAACAACACCACTGTCAAATTGCTCTGACAAGTGTATCACCAAAAAGCTCATCCTTGAACAGGATAAAGGAGGATGGATACAAGAACAGGAACCTCTTTTATAAAGGAAGTTAGGAGTGTGTGTGAGTGTGTGTGTGTATTTAAATGTTTGCCTCTAAGATGGTTACAAATAATATTAGCAAATGAGAAGACCTCCTGAAGGGAAAAAGTAAGTAGTTTAAGTGCAAAGTTACTAGATACATAAATCTGATATCTCCATATGATAGGATATTACTTAGCAATAAAAAGGAATGAACAACTGAAACTCACAACAGAATGAAAATAAAGTGAAAGAAGCCAGGAAAAAGAAGAGTGCCTACTGCATGATTCTATTTATAAATTTCTAGAAAACGCAAACTTATCTATAGTGACAAAAGGCGTACCAGTGGTTGCCTGGGGATGGGGGGCAGGGAGAGGCAGAAGGGAGATATTAAAGGACATGAGGAAATTCTGGGTGGTGACAGATAAGTTTATTATCTCTATTGCAGTAATAGTTTTATGGGCGGACACCTATGTCAAAACATCAAACTTTACACTTTTAATAGGAATAGTTTATTGTACCATTTATGCCTCAATAAATGTTTAACATTTTTTAATAAAAATAAATTCACATTGACCATCATTTGGGTTTAACTGAAAACCTTACAGTGTGATTGAAATAACTTTTACTTTTGGAAGGATATTTATTTCAGTTACATATCATGCTTTGTGGATAAGCAACTCTGCAGTGAATACGGATGTGGAATACTTAAATGTCTATGATTTCCTCCCCAGTCATCCTTTACATGGTTTAAAAAGCTAGAAGCATTTTAGTGAAAATCCCCATCACTTTAAGTTTCTCACAGAGACTTTATGGAACTCAATGTCTGATTTTCAGAAGAGAAGGGACTTTTAAGACCATCCAGTCCAACTTTCTCAATTTAAAGAAGTGAATTGAAGAGCCCGTCCTCTGCCAGGGAGTTCACTCAGTCCCACGGCTTTGAGGTCAGCTTTGTGTTGCTGACGCCTAACTCTGTAATTCTAGTCCTGACCTCTTCACTGAACTTCAGATATTTATACAACTGCCCACTAAAGTGCCTCACTGAAATGTCTAATTATCATCTAAAACTTATCGTAGCCTAAAGGAAACTCCTGGTTCTCCCACCAGCAACTTCTCCCCCCAATTTACCCATCTCAGTAAATACACAATCATAAACTCAGTTGTTCAGTCAAAAACCTGGCGATCAACCCTTGATTCCTCATCTCCTACCTTCCACATGGATCCATTCTTAAGTCCTTTAGCTCTGTCTTCAAAAGACATCTCGAAGCTGCCATCATTGCCTGGAACACTGCTCCTGCAGGTCTCCCTGTTTCCTTCCTTGCCTCTACAAGTCAGTCACTGCACAGCAGCCACCCTCATGCAACCATCAATCCCCAGCTTTAAAATATTGTAGTACACTGCCCATCATAGTTAAAATAAAATCCTAACTCCTTACTTTGTCCCAAAAGAACCAGGCCCCCCTCCACCTCTCTAGGTTTATCTACCACTATATTTCTCTCACCGACTACATTTCATCACACAGATCTTCTCCAACACACTAAACTCTTTTCCATCTCAAGGCCAACACTATCCCCCACCTCCATACCTGGAATGCACAGAACACAGACACTTCATCATTCACATCTCAACTCAAATATCACATCTTCAAAAGCTTCCCAGGCCTCGCAATCTAAAAGCTGCATCCCCAATCACTTTTTATCATAGTCGCCATTTTACTGACTTTACTTTTTAGTTCTTCTCACTATCTAAAATTATCTTGTAAACTTTTCTCCTTATGTATCATATTTGCAAATAAAATTCATTAATTTTCATTCCTGCTATGACTATCAGAAGCATTAGTCCAAATAAGAATTATGATCCTTTCCTAATTTAACTTGAAAGCATTCATCTCCAAGCACCTAGGTGCTACTAGAATAAAAAGCACCCACCCTAAAAAAAAAAAGGTCAATTTCTACTGTTCTGTTTATTTTACAAGACTTCAAATTCTGCTTCTAAAGAATTGAAAACCTCACTGTACTCCCAGGCTGCCTCATTATTACCATATTTCAATTCAATACAATATCAACTGACAGATATGTTGATTTTACTTTGAAATTCTACTGCCTCCCACTAAAATAATATACTTTCAATAAGGATCATGTCAATATAAAAAGTATTAACTTTTAATGATTAGCCTGGGATCTAAGACACCTTGCCTTTGGGATACTTAGCCATTAAGCACTGCTACCCAAAAGTCATGATGGGTTATTTTGCGTCTAGATGTTACATACTGTAATGATCTTATAATAAATCATTAAAATCATCACTGGAATATACATTTCATGAGGACAACAATTTTTATCTATTTTGTTTACTGTATCCCCCAGCACCTATTCTGGGCACATCGTCAGCTTAACAAATATGTCTGTTAAATATTTGCAAGCTCACATTTTGTTTTATCTTATGCAGGTCACCATATTATTACAAATTTAGAGGGTACTGCCAATGATATATGTAATCTCTTCTATTATTTGATGTCATTATAATATTAAGCATAAGCTGAACAGTAACTCTAAATCACAAATATTGGACTTCCAGACTATATAGCAACATATGGCAAACTGATGGCAAGATATCAGTATAGATTCTCATGCAAGGTGTGAACAACATATACTCTCTCGTGTAAGGTGTGCTGAGGAGGCAAGACTCAACAGGGTCCTGATGTGATACACGGCCTCCACTACCCAAACTCCTAACATTACTGTCTCCTCTAGGGTTAGGGAGAAAGACCCAGATGGAAGACCATCTGTATACCCCAGACTACAGACTGCCGAGTTTTCAAATATTTACACCAACCCTAAGGTGAATGTTAAATAGCCTCACGCAGCTTGTAAAGAAAGTCACCATAATTAAGTAGTCAAAGGCAGCAATTATGAATAATAGTAAAGTAGCTCAGGTTTGAGGTGTGTTACAGGTAATCTATATTAATGAATATTAAATACTCACATTTGTGAACAATTTACTTTAACAAAGATTATCCCCCAAACATTACTCTTGCCCTCATATTTCTAAGAAAAAAGCAGTAGAGATGCAACTAGTTTGGTGGGAACTACACATAACACAGTGTACACAACTGGGAATGTGTCTCCCATGAATGTCATCTATCATACCACAGCAGGCTGACATAAGCAGCTCACTATCACCTAGTAAACCATAAATATAAATCCTTGCTCCAGCTTTGATCTAATAAATTCTGCCATTTACAACCTCTTTATGCCATAATTTCTTAATATAAAAATAAGAATAACCCTTATCTACATTTGTAGATTGTGAAACTTACAAAGAAAAAGAAAAACAAAGACATACTTCTGATCCTTTGACCAATACATTCTGCCTATCTACGTGGCCAGCTGGACTGAAGTGGAACAGGTCCAGACCACACTGGAGAGCTCCAGTATAGGGCAAGAAGCAAACGGGCAGTTATTTGAAAACAAAACAACATTTTTTCTGCAACACCTCAGAATGTAAGATAATAGTAATAATCATTACTTAATTAAATAAAAAACATCTTATAAAGTATTATGCATTATACCACCTCACAAACCCACTAAGATGCCTCTAATCAAAAGACAGATAATGACAAGTGTTGACAAGAATGTGGAGCAACTGGAACCCTCACACATTGCTGATGGAATGTAAAATGGTAAGCTACCTTGGAAAACATTTTCTCAAAATGTTAAACACAGAGTTGTCATATGACGCAGCAATTCCATTCCTGGGTATATACCCAACAGAACTGAATACTTAAATCCACACAAAATCTTCTATGCAAATATCATAGCAACATTATTCATAATAGCCAAAAAGTAGAAATAACCCAAATGTCCATTAACAGATGGATAAATAAATGTGGTATATCCATATGTAATGAATAATAAGGAATGCATACTGATACATGCTAAGACAAGAATAACCCTTGAAAACATTGTGCTAATGAAAGAAGCCAGACACAAAAGACCACATGCTATGAAATTCCACTTATATGAAATGTCCAGAATAGGCAAATCTATAGAGACAGAAAATAGATCAGTGGGGGCCGGCCGGTGGCGCACTGCTACAGTGCGCCGCTTGGGAGTGCGGCGGTGCTCCCGCCGAGGGTTCGGATCCCACATACAGACCGGCCGCTCGCTGGCTGAGCGAGGTGCGGGCGCAACACCGAGGGTTGCGATCCCGTTGCCGGTCCCAGTCCGGTCCGGGCGCGACACTGAGGGTTGCGATCCATTGCCGGTCACGAAAAAAGACAAAAAGGAAAAAAGAAAAAAAGAAAATAGATCAGTGGTTGCTGAGGGGGTTGGGAAGAATGGAGAGTGACTGCTAATGGGTACGAAGTTCCTTTCTGTGATGAAACTATTCCATGTTAGACAGTGGCAATAGTTTCACTATCTGTGAGTATATTAAAACCATTGAAATGTACACTTAAAATGGGTGAGCTGTATGGCACATAAATTATACCCTGTTAAAGCTGTTAAAAATATACTGTGCATAACCTTTAAATAATAATTACAGCATTCAACATCAAATGATACCTCTTACCAAGATGAAGTATATATATATGTTGTCATCTCAGCATCCCCTTTCCATGTAGATCACAAAGTGTCAGCCCCCAGGCCCCATGGCCAAGAGTCCTCCCCAGGGTGTTTCTGCCAGAGTTACCAGAAAAGATATTCTTTCCTCCTAGGATCACCAGGGGAGCCGGTTTCAACTGGAGCTGCTTGCCGCCATGTTCTACCACAGCAAAGAGAAACTACTATGACGTGAGAGAATGGGCCAACACACTCAAACAAGAACAGAATGAGAGGGCAGTGCAGATGGTGGGATAACGAGTGAGAGGGAAGGAGGAAGAGAGAGAGAGAGACAAAGAGGACAGTAATGTTGGAGCATCTGCACCCGGCCATGTTAGCTAGTTTGAACTGGGTTTCCATAATTTGCTTTCAGGGGAGTCTTAATATGTCGTTTCATTGCAAACTACCCCGTTATTTAACTAATGGACTTTCTATGGATCCTACAGACAAGAAAAACAAAGTCCTGGGCTTTTTTTGTTTGCTAAAAAGACATACAGTATCAAACGATGGAGAAAGCACACACAGTACAATGGCTACTGAGGTCAGATAGACTTAAGTTCAAAATGAGTCCTGGGCTAGCCTAAATGACCCTGGTTATGTTATTTAACTTCTCCAAATCTTAGCTACCTCTTCTCTAAAATGGGAGTCCTGGGTTTGGTTTCTTCATAGGTAGGCCGCTGCAAGGATTAAATGAGATAACCCATGGAAGGCCCTCAATATAGGACTTGGGACATGTAACCACTAATTTGTGACTTATCGTTATTAGCAGCAAACACATGTTTTATCACAGATATATTTATAGCATAGGAAAATTTGTTTTAGAGTGAGGGTAATTTGAATAAGACTAGTAGGTAAGGCTGGGAGAAAGCTGTGCCATGCTTCACAGAAAATATTTCTCATTCATTTGAAAAGCATTGTCTTTAAGGTATGTTAGAGACTAAACCTAGCAGTGGTAAATACATCAGCCAGAACCAAAAATGTTAATTCATAAAAATCAATTCTAGTTTTGGCTAACCTTGTCAAATACACTTTGGTCAGAGTAACTTTTTCTTAGCTGGCAGTCTATAATCATTTTTGGAAAACACTCTCCACTTGCAACTAGCCAGCTCTAGCCAACTATCTAGTTAACTAGATAGTTTTCTTTACCTCTATGACACTGCATGCTATTGCACCTACCTGGGAAAATTCCTTCCACCCATCTACTGCCTACTTAGATATCACTAACTTAGGTCAGATGTAAGTTCTCCCCAAAAGTCTTCTGTGATCCTGTGATCACCCAGCTTTGAGTTTATTCATTCATTCAACAAAGATTTACTGAGAACCTACTGTGTGCCAGGTACTGTACTAGGTGCTAGAGATGCAGAAGAGAATGAAGCATGTATCTGTCCTCTGTGTTCTCACAGGAATCTGCTCCCCCCCCCCATCAGAGCACTAACCACACTAATTACTGACTGCCTAATTACTAGTCTGTAACCCCTATTAGAGACTCTAAGCAACCTGAGGACAGGGACCATATTGAATCTGACCTTCACTGTTATTACACTATTTTGAATAACAACTCATGAAAAAATATTTAAATAGAATGAGGCTTGGGGGGGCGGCCCGGTGGCGCACTGCTACAGTGCGCCGCTTGGGAGCGCAGCGGCGCTCCCGCCGAGGGTTCGGATCCCACATACAGACCGGCCGCTCACTGGCTGAGCGAGGTGCGGGCGCAACACCGAGGGTTGCGATCCCGTTGCCGGTCCCGGTCCGGTACGGGCGCAACACTGAGGGTTGCGATCCGTTGCCGGTCACGAAAAAAGACAAAAAGGAAAAAAAAAAAAAAAGAATGAGGCTTGGGGGGGCGGCCCGGGGGCGCCCTGCTACAGTGCGCCGCTTGGGAGCGCAGCGGCGCTCCCGCCGAGGGTTCGGATCCCACATACAGACCGGCCGCTCACTGGCTGAGCGAGGTGCGGGCGCAACACCGAGGGTTGCGATCCCGTTGCCGGTCCCGGTCCGGTACGGGCGCAACACTGAGGGTTGCGATCCGTTGCCGGTCACGAAAAAAGACAAAAAGGAAAAAAAAAAAAAAAGGAAAAAAAAAAAAAAAAAGAATGAGGCTTGGGTCTGCACAGTATAGCCACAGTATAGCTATCTGCATGATCAGAGAGACCCATGCACAGCCAACTGTGAAGTGTATATAGGCACAGATTTTACAGGTCACTGAGACTCCCATCGGTGCTGAATACAGCCTGTCATTTAGGTCCTAAGAGCTCGATCCAAATTATATGATACAAATGTAATATAATATAAAGGATAAATAGATTCATATTTATAATGTATATATATTAGATGATATTTTCTATTATATAAGTATATTTAATAAGTTAAGGAAAAATAAAATTGCAAATAGATTAACTGAATTGGAAATTTCTTATGTGAAATACACCAATTCCATAAAAAGCCCAAACTACAATAACTCACCCAACATGAAATAGATCATTTGAGTAGCCCTACAACTATTAAAAAAACTGAATTTGTAATTAAAAATCTCCTGAAAAAATAACCTCCCAAATGTTTTCAGTGAAGAATTCTACCAAATGTTTAAAAAAGAACTACCACCAATTTTACACAATCTCTTCCAGAAAACAGAAAATGAAGGAACACTTCTCAATTCAATAAAAGGACTGCTCCAGACTTAAGGAGACTGAGACATGAGAACTAAATGCAACCTGTGATTCTGAACTGGAGCCTGTTGCTAAAAAGGAATTAGCAGGATAACTGGTAAAACTTGATGGAGGTCTGAAGAATTGATGACAGAAATGCATTAATTTCCTAATTTTGATGGTCATCTTGAGGATATGCAGAAGAATGTCCTTGTTTGTAGGAAATACCAGGAAAGTGTTCAGAAGTGATGGGGCATCACGTCAGCAACTTCCTCTCAAATGGCTCAGGATAAAAAAAGTTCTCTGGTCTGTACTTGTAACTTTTCTGTAAGTCTAAGATTGGTTTAAAATTGAGAAAAAAATTTTAAAAATATATAGGAGAATATCTTTATGATCTCATTATAAAGAAGAATTTCCTAAGTAGGTAGAAAAAATCGCAAATAATGAATAAAATGTTACAAATTCAATCACATTAAAATTAAGAACTTTATACAATGGAATATCACTCACCATTTAAAAAGAAAAAAATTCTGACACATATGACAACATGGATATACCTTGAGGACACTATGCTAAGTGAAATAAACCAATCACAAAAAGATGAACACTATAGGTTTCCACTTACGTGAGGTTTCTAGAATAGTCAAATTCACAGAAACAGAAAGTCGAATAGTGGCTACCAGGGGCGAGGGGTAAGGGGAAATGGTGAGCTGTTTAATGGACATACAGTTCCAGTTTTGCACGATGAAAAAGTTCTGGAGATGTGTTGCTCAGCAATGTGAAGATACTTATCACTACTGAACTGTACATTTACAAATGGTTACGATGATAAATTTTGTGTTACACAGTATGTTTTTTACCACATACATACACATATATATATACATTTGTGGCTAACACTAGGAAGAAGAGCAAGGAAATAATACACACCATATTCCAGAAGTCACTCCTGTCTGGGATGAGATCTAAGGGGGCACGCAGGGGGCTTAAAAAGGTTTTCCTTAAGCTGGAGGATGAGTGCCACTCGTCGTCCCCTAAAAGGACATGGTGGTTGTATATATTCTCCTGTAAATCTGATTTTTCAGATCAACTCCCAAGAAAAGGTTGGATGTACTAGTACAGAAAGCTCTAAAAATAAATAAAGAACTTTGGACGAAGAAAAGGAAAAGGAAAGAACCATAAATTCCCCAGTATTATTAACTTAAAATTCTATTTTCTAAATAAAAATGGATTGACTTCTATATAGCATCTTAAAGTTATCAGTGGTATTGGTCAAATGTTATGTAATTTTATGTAACTACAAAATATCTTTTTAAATTCCTATTACAGAGCCAAATAATATAAATCCTTCAGCCTCCCCACCTTCGTCATCAAAACGGGAAGAGTTGAGACAGGAAAGCCAGTCATTCCCCGGGTCAGAAAGGAGGGAAGGACACAGGAGTGGGGCTGAGGCCACGCCCCGCCTGGGCACACAGGGGACCTGGCAGCCCATTAAAGGGCAGCTCGGGCAGGGCCTCCCACTCCAGATTGGTTTCCCTCTGAGAAAGAAAAACTGTAGTACACTGGCACGCTGGCTGTCTTTGAGGCTCAAAAATACATGCACATAGTTCCTCAGGGAAAGAGCTAAACTTTCCAATTCCTTTTCTCATTAGCTGTAAGAAGTCCAAACCAAATTCTCAATTTTCCACTGTTCAACTGGCTATCTTAGCTGGGACTCAAAGTCAGACACAGAGAGCCCACTGATGCTGAGTGAAAACCACCTGTATCTTAATTTCCTTATTCTTATTCACAGTGCTCTCAGGAAAAAAACAAAAGTGTCTGTTTGATTTTAATTTTTCTCATCATTCTGATTGCATGTCCATGGGCTCTTTATCCTCTCAAACCAGATTCTTGGTCTGCAAACACAATGGTATTCTTTAAAGATAACTCCAAAATCAAACCTTGAGCCCTATACCCTGAACTACACACTCAAACCTTCAATGGTCTCCACAGGTTTCTATTTCAGAGGCTAACAGGTATCTGAAACCCAACACAGCCAAAGGAGAATCTTCCACATCCACCTCTTCTCACGCTCCAAAAGCCTCTTCTCTTCCAGTCCCCCCAAATTGTTTGCCAGCTGCTTAGGCCAAAAACTTAGGAGCAGGCATCACCCTTCATTCTTCTCTTCTTCTCATATTCACGTTCAATCCATCAGTAGACACCTCAGGTCTTCCTTCAAGTATGCAACAAATTAGGCCCCTTCTCGCCACATCCACTGTTCCCACCATCACCCAGCCCAGCCTACTGTGAGCACACCCCACCTGCTCCCCCGATTCCACTCTCACCCTCCACACACTAAGGAGAGCTTTTTAAAAAGCAAACTAGAGTAGCTAATTTCTCTGTTTAAAACATCCGACAGCTTACCCCTATGCCTGGTGCTTAAAATGACTCCTTCCAGTGAGTGTAACATGGAAAGTAAGGGTACAAAAGAAAAACCTTACAGTGGAAAAATGTGGCAAACACTTCCTCAGCCAGGTGAACAAAATTAAAATTGATCACTCACAATGAAAGTACATAACTTTGATACAACATGATGAAAATGACACTTCACCTCTGTGGTCTTCCTCCCAAACACCCTTAAGCCCAGACTAATGAAAAAAAAACACTGGACAAATCCCACTTGTAAGACATTCTAACAAAGTCTCTGACCAGTACTCCTCAAAGCTGTCAAGGTAACCAAAAAAAAAAAAGGAAAATCTGAGAAACTGTCACAGTCTAGAGGAACCTGAGACACAATGACTAAATGTAATGTGGTAACCTGCATAGGATCCAGGAACAGAAAAAGGACCTTGATATGGACTAAATGTTTGTGTCCCTCAAAATCTCTATGTTAAAGCCCCAAACCCCAATGTGACAGCATTTGCAGAGGAGGCCTTTGGGAGGTCATTAGGGTTAGACGAGGTGGTGAGTCCAGGGGCCCTGGCCTGATGGGATTAGTGCCCCTATAAAAAGACACCACAAAACTTATTTTCTCTCTTTCAGGGAGAATGCACGAGAAGAGGCCAAGTGAGCACACAGCAAGATGGAAAACACCCTTACACAGGTTGGAATACAAAGCTGAGGGAAGTCTCAGTGACGTGAACGACAAGAGGGAACACGGTAGAGACAGAATTCGTACAAGAGGTCCAATGTCTAACGAATAAGAGTTCCATAAAGAAAATGACAAAGAAAAGAAAGGGAAGAAATTATCAAAGAAACAGTTCCAAAGAATTACCCAGAGCTAAAGAACCTGAGTCTTCAGATTGAAAGAATTTACCAAGTATCCACATAGACACAACAATGCGAAGTTTAAGAACATAAAAGATAAACAAAAGATCGTAAGAATCCTCAAGAAAGAAAAATCAGATCAACTACAAAGTTCTCATCAGCAACACCATACACTGAAAAATAACAGCACACCTTAAGTTATCAGGGAAAATTATCTTCAACCTAAAGTTCTATGAAGATATTTACAAATACACAAAGACTCAGAAAGTTTACTTTACATATACCCTTTCTTAGGAAGATTCTTGGAGACGTGCTGAAGCAAAATAAAAGTCTAATCTAAGAAAGATGGCACAAGATTCAAGAAATAATGAATTTGGCTCATGTATGCAGTAAAAAGAAGCTGCAGAAGACAACTGTGCAGCAGCCCAAAGGAGTGCTCAATCCAGACTGGAGATGGAGCAGAAGGCCCCTGAAGGGAATTATCCAAGGGCAGGAAAAAAAATAAATTCTGAAAGTACAGATGTTATCCCTAAGGATTTGGAATTCAAAATTTAAGTTAGCAATATACTTTCCAAATTTCTACAATAGGCAAGTATTGTTAATTTTATAACAAATTTTTATATAAAGAAAATTTTAAAATAACAAATTCAAAGCACAGAAAACTACTGTGAAAAACAGTTTTAAAATGAGACTGTTTTTCTGCCCAAAACTAAGTCTTTGGAAGTTTTTTTTCCTCCCAAAAGAGAAATAATACTCATTAAAATCTTAAGCTCCCTAGCCCACTCAAACAAAGAAAATAATTTTTTCCCATTTCCCTGCTAACACTATCAGTTTTTAAAGGTTTTCCTCTATGTCCTAGAATAAGTATTTACAAAACAAACTCGTAATTCTAAAAAAGTGAGATTATGTTACCTTCTAACTCATAAGCCCACAAAATAAATTTTGCATTCTATATTTTCACTCATTTTAGAAATAACCGCCTATGAAAAACACCTATTTGTACATATGCACGTTGCAGTGAGAGCCACATAGCAGTGTCATCAGATCCAGATTCCAGTCCAAGTCCTGCTGCTCACAGATGTGAGATCCCGGACAAGCACGTCAGATGGTGGAGCCATCACTTTCTCAGCTGTGACAAGAACTAGATCCATGTCTCTCTGACTCTTGTGGCTCTCTCTCAGCCAGGTCCAAAGTTGATGAGAGTGTTATCAATTACTAGAACCCTAAAATTCCAGCACTACCACTATCTCCATTTTATATTTGAGGGAACTGAGGCTTAGTGACTTGCTCCAAGTTTCTTACCTAAAAAGGCAACACTATCACCACTTGAAACCACTGCCTCCCCACAAGACAAAAATAAATTCCCAAAGTGATAATGAACGGGTATTAATCTTAAATTGAAATTCCAAAAAGGAAATAGAAGTTAATGCTAAAATAAGTCATGTGTTCTATTGTTTGGGCTGATCAGTTACATTCAGTTAGCTTTAAGAAATGAAACCTAAAATAAATAATATAATCATCAGATTCATAGTGCATTAATTCAATAGAAGAATACTGGGTATGTGCTATGTTCCAGGCAAAGTCAGTTAAAAAGGAAAAAAAAAAAGGCCAAACTCCCTGCTCTCTCATGGAGACCACATTTTAGTGAAACAAGCAAATAAATATACAGTGTCAAAATATCTAACATAATGTCACGTCAGTATTTTTAAAAATAACACAGGATAAAAGAGCAAAATGATAGGAAGTTGTTTTGAGCCTGGGAGATCAGAGAAGCCCTCCTTTGGAAGGCCTTCTGGAGAAGCCATATTAAGTGAGGGGTGAGTCACAGAAATATCTGGGTAGCAGGAAAGTGAAGTGCAAAGGCCCTACGGTGGGAACGTGTTTGCATATTCAAGGAACTGTGAGAAGGCCAGTGAAGATGAAACAGAGGAAGGAGAAAAGCACTGTAGAAAGAGGTAGCCAGGGCCACGTCATGGCAGGATTCGGGATACTCTCCCAAGTGAGGGAATTCCCTGGAGGGCTCAAGGAAATTTCATGGTATGATTTGCACTGAATGTTTATCTTCACCTTCTTTACATTTCCCAAAATAATATAATAATTTGTTTCTTCCTTACCCACAGGTTGAGAAATCAAGGAAGAGTGGAGTGTTTCCCATTATTCTCAGAAACATGAGTTAGGCCTTGCTAAAACAAAGACAAAGGCTACATGGGACAGTCTACTCAATTAACCACGACACCTAGTTGCAATGGCTCAGACGAGCTTTGAGTAGAAGCCGGGCAGACAGCACCTGCATGGTATGGAAACTGCAGGTAACAGCCTCTAGCACCTGTGCTATCCAATCTGCAAGCGGTGTGGTTCCTTTTCATGTTAAGTCTCACACTCTCAACACTAAACAAACTGGAATGAGAAGTAAGTCTGGAATGAGAACTTGTAAGTAAACACCACGAATATCTGAAGCATAATAGTGAAATTCTATAAGTGCTTTTAAGTAACTGCTTGATTTGTTTAACAAAAAAAACTGCTAGTAGAATTCCAAATGGTTTGGAGGCTTAAAAATTAATTTAGTATAATTTTTCTAAAAACGAAAAACATTATCATAAACCTACGTCCAATGCAAACATCTGCCAAATGCCTGCAGAAGTAGGCACTAAAGACAGAGAGACCTGTAAGCAAACCATAGATACAGAAAAAACATAACAGGGCCTAGTAAAAGAAAGAACTACTTCTTGGCTTATGATTGCCAGGTTAGAACACTCTTGCGTTATTCCTTAACTATAATTGATGCTACCATCTCAGAATCCCACCCACTGCCAAGGTCAAAGATTGCTGTTATACAGGAAGGATAGTCTCTTTTAACTCCCTTCCTTCATTTAAAATAAACCCTGGGACCAGCCCGGTGGCGCACTGCTACAGCGCGTCGCTTGGGAGCGCGGCGGCGCTCCCGCCGAGGGTTCGGATCCCACATACAGACCGGCCGCTCACTGGCTGAGCGAGGTGCGGGCGCAACACCGAGGGTTGCGATCCCATTGCCGGTCCCGGTCCTGTACAGGCATGACACTGAGGGTTGCGATCCATTGCCGGTCACGAAAAAAGACAAAAAGGAAAAAAAAAAAAAAAGAAAACTGTTAATAGGAAATCAAATGAGTCAATATGGGTGTTGAGAAAGAGCTCTTTTATATGACAGCTATATGAAAAACACTATAGCCTTTGAGTAAATTTTTTTAAAAGTCAAGATTAGATTATTTCAAATACTATTATATGCAAAATTGTTTCGTGTACTAACATTAAATAAAATAACCATTAAGAACTGTATTTGATTTTATCCAATTCCATTTAAGTCATGAAAAATGGCCTTTTTTAAGAAAAAAGCTTTATTTGTGAATTCTACACATCTTGTGAGAAAGAATTAAAAGCAGATTAGCTCACCATCTCAATTTCACAAGGAGAAAAAACCCTAAACTCACACATTAATAATAATACCTACAATGAATCATATTTAATAAAAATGTATAAGGAATATGAAGAAAAAAGAAAAGTGTTAAAGAATAACTGGGGTATCCAGAACATGTCTTGTTCTCCCTAGTTAAGCCTGAAATCAACACTCTCAAATTGTTTTAAGGAGAGAGTTCCTATTGTTTTGAATCTATAGAAGGAAGCAAATGTTTGTAGAAATTATTAGAGGACACTGTTGATCAGGGAGTTGAAGGCAAACAAATCTTTGAGATTTGCCTGAGTAATATTAAGCTTTAATTCAATGTTAACTTTAACACTCAGCCATTAGACATTTGACAAAAATGTGATTTGACGAACTCCTATTTAAATACAATCTTAAATAACATATTTTCAGCATTTCATACATGTCCTTTAGTTATGCTCTTTTCTCACACCGGAACACACAATCGGGCAGCTCAAATGTAAGTCCACTGAGTCTAAAGAAGTGGCACGACTCATGGTTTCTATCATTGTCTCAACAGGACTATTTATGAGAACACAATTATTACTAAATCAGCAATTTTCTTTTTATTTTTAGTAAATAACAGAGACAAAAAGCAATAAATCATCAAACAAGTATACCAACACCGCGAAACTCTAAAGAGAACAACACTAGGAAACTGAACTTTCCGAGGGGGCCTATATCATCCCACGAGAGCTGTAAATACTCGCTTGTGAGCTCATCAATTCCATATTAGAAGATCTAGGAATACTGACATCTAATGTACTTAAAGTGCAATTGTTCTTAAGCCAACCATGTGATCAAAAAGTGGGATGTCTCCAATTCTCTAAAAGGTGACCATGAAAAAGTGGGTTTATTCAGCCCACTCCTGGATTATTCCACAAATTTTGCGAGCGCCTAGATGATGAACTCTTAACAACTACAACTATCCAGAAATGAAACTGGCTGCCCTAATGAAGGGAGCAAACTCTGCATCAGAAGTGTTCAAGCAGAAGCCAGATGACCATCTACCAGAGGCTTCCTAGAGACAATTTTACTTCACATGAGCAGTTTGCACGGCAGGTGCAACGACAGCCATAGCTAACACTGGCAGTGCTCATTATGCAGAAGGTTCTGTGCACACAGATGAAGTGAGTCTCAAGTGACTCACTCAGCTTCTCAGTGATGCTGAGTGGTAGAACCACAATTTGAACATAGGCAGCGTCCTGAACCCATGATCTTAGGCACCATAATCATAACACATAAAATATATCTTTGTTTTTTAATTAGCTTTATCCTCAAACCTGCCCACTCTACCCTATACTCTGAAATTTGCAGCCTAGCACAGAGCCTGGCAATCAATAAATATTTACTGAATGAGTGAGGCTGCCTCTTCTTTTCTTTACAAACACTATTTCCTTAACTAGAAGTTGCACTTTTGCTATGGGATGCCAGAAAAATCCATCCTTCAAGATAGCTCAAACAATACCTTTCCCTGAGCAATCCAACCCCCAGTTGCAGTTGTTTTCCCCTAGATGACTCCAGAGAGTGGTGGGGCCTACCTTTTTCTTCTAATGTAACAAAACTATAGCTGGACATGGCTCCAGACAAATGGCATTTCCTATCCACCCTCCACCTCCACCCCAACGCATCTCCTTGCACTGACCTGTGGCCATGTGACAAAGCTCTCACAAAAGGAATGTGAGCGGAAGTCGTATGTAGTAGGTGCCACCTCTAGCAAATGACCTATGACAATGGGGGTTCTTTATCCTTCTTGCCTGCCAGATGACTAGAATTCTCCAAGTTCTCCGGCATGAGCATCAACTATGAACTTGTTAGGCATCAAATTATCAGACCCCAACCCAGACCTACAGAATCCAAAACTCCTGTGGTGGAGCCCAGCAATCTGCTCTACCAAATGCCACAGGGATTGCCATGTAAGCTCAAGCTGAAGGACCGCTGCCCTAAGTGAACCAGCCCCAACCAAGCTGTTAACAATGAGGCCCAGGTAGCAGAGCCACGTGTTGGAAGGAACGTTATATTATGTATATTATATCATATATTGGAAGGTCTTTGTATGACCAGGTGGAGCACAACTACCCACCAATGTGAACTGTTACAGCAAAACTTATGTGAGAAAAATACATTTCTATCATCTTTAGGTCACTGAATTATCGTCAGGACTCTCTGTTGCAGCAGCCTTATCAAAACTAATTCCACCTTATCTGTCTTCAAGTACACACTGTAAATATTTGTCAATCTTTCTCTTCCCACTAAACTAGAAGCTAAAGAGTGAGAACCAGCTCTTACTCATCTCTGGATCTCTCCAGGACCTAATAAAACACCTGGCCTATACAGTGCTACGTTCTCAATAAATAATGATATCCACTTATCCCTTTCTACCCTTACTACCAAATAGTAATTCCCAATGTCTAAAGTGATACCAATAACCCACCAACTTTCCTTCTACAAAAATGTTCTACGATTACCAACATTCTCTACAGACTACAACCTTCCAATTCCATAATTCTCAGAATGATGAAAATTTGCCAAATGTTTGTCCTCTAAACTTCTACTGTGTAGCCTACTTGATTCCGAGTTTCAGAGTTCCTGATAATATTAACTTACAGTAATACATAAAACACGTGGTTTTCCTTTTCTTACCTGCCCCGTTACGCAATATTTACTGTATGACATAATGATGGTTCATCCACTTGCTCACCCATGTCACCAACCTAGCCAAGGCACAATGACTGCACTGCCTTTCTCCTTCGTTTTATAAGAACTAAAACTCCAATACATACATTTACCAAGTCTGAAGTGAGGGACAAAACAGGGAAAGTAGTTTAATATTTTCATTATTTTCTAGAGATTCCTGCTTTCAATAAAATCAATACAAAAAGGAAAACAATCCAAGACTGGCCTTCTAGCACTGTTCCATTTTGTCTTTGCTAAAATAGTCCCAGCAAGCTTTTACCTTTAATATTCCAAGTAGAATTTTTTAATCTACTCAAGTGTTTCCTACCCAATGCCATATTCCTAAAAAAATTACTTTATAGATTACTTTATAGTCCCATGTGGTAAAACTCTGACTCTATGCCAAAAACCTTCCTAGAACACCATATTCTCCATTAATTTAAATTTCCTATACCTTAAAAAGAAACTGAGTCTTTAGAAATGAATCCCCCCAATCCATATCAAAAACTGTAAGAAAATACAGTTCATCAATACCTAAAATTCCACTTTTGAACTCTGATTAGTAAATCAGAATTTCCATTCAAGTCCAATGGAAGGCTGAAGCTCAATGTTTTGATGCCAAGTTTACCAAGATTTTCCTTTACTATGTGGCTTCAAAATTTTTTTCCAAGAACAAAAGAAAAAGACATAACTAGTCTCACAGTACAGGAAATGTACAGAGACTATAATTAGAGCACCCAGGATTATAATCTTATACTAAGAATCCCTTAGCTATCTCCAAAGAAACTAAGTACCAGCTAAGGGTACCTCCACCTTCTTGGCTCTACTCATACACCAAAAATCTCTGTCACTTCTATTCTTGGGATGTAGCTAATATGAACAGCTGTGTCAGTCCTAGTTTTAGAAAAGGCATGCTAACCCTCTCAGTGAAGCATACTGTAGATTAAACTTAAACTCCAAAGCCTGAACAGTTATGACAACATAAAACATTCTGAACAAAAATCAATATACAAGCTAGAAAAACTGAAAAACTGACAGGGGCTTATAGACAATCAAGACCTTTCCAAGTATTACTTTATTCCCCACTAGCCATTTTTTTTAAATGTCACACCCCATAAGATAGTCTTGACAATGTAGACCAATTAATAACTGTAATACTAGATCTGCAAAAAGAATGAAACGATAGCATGAAATTTCAACCTTCCACTTTAATGGGGTGTTAACTTTCAAGATTAGTTCCAAGATGCGACCCTCTCCAAATGAAAAGAACTAGACAGATAAAATTCAATATGAAACTCTTTTGGCCAATTTAAGGATGAAATTACTAAGTGATGAAATATAAGAAGAATATATTCAGCTATCACTTGCCATGGCTTCCAAGCCTTCCGTATTCCCAGCTGCCCTGCTCTGGTTATAATCTGTTTGCTAATGTTACTTTTTTTTTTTTTTTTCCCTGTCAGCTGGCCAGTATGGGGATCCGAACTCTTGACCTTGGTGGTATTAGCACCACGCTCTAACAGAGTGAGCTAATCGGTCAGCCCCTAATATTCCTTTTAAGTCTCAGAACAGATTAGACTAGCCATCATAAACTGTAATAGAAACTGCTACCTAATTCCTCGTGGCTGATAAAATAATCGAGCCTAGATTTGTTGTTAGGGCTCAAGAAAACTTAACATTTGAGCTGAAATTTTAAAAATCATAATTTCACCAAAAAAATCCAGATTTCCAGCTGCCCTTGAAAAATCAGCTTTGGCAGCCCCAAGCCAACATTCTTTTATGGTAACCATTAGCAAAAGTGAGGAAGGCCTTTCCCTTTAGACTGGGCATGGGCTTTCCAGATGGTCATGCTGTCCACACCTCAGAAAACGGAAGCATCCACATTCACACTCATTTATATTCCTGGCCTGTTGCCCTTCGGCATTTAAACATGGAATGTATGTTGGCATTAGCTACTTCTTCGAGCCCCATAACCTATTCAGCTAAGCAACACCTTACAAAAAACAAAAACTCCCAGGGTTTATTTATAAAATGTACTGCTGGTTTTGGGCAATTTTCCATCTATACAATTAACTTCTAGAAGTTCTCTACAGGTCTTTACATTTATCTTGAAACTTAACATTGTTAAGTTAGATACATTCAGTTTAATCACTATTTATTGAGCACCCAGTACACTGGTGATTCTGAAAATGCAGAGTCCCTCTCCATTCAGTTTTAACAAGGTAAGTTATCACTTGAGTGTCTTTCTTGTATGTATGGTATTTCTATCTACAATTTAGATTCCAAAAAAAAATTAAAGTTAGAATATTTTGTTTATTAGTATAACCAGGGAGCTATTTATTTTAATATACATGTAACTGAACAACCTGAATATATCTAAAATTAAATATTATCCATGACTATGACCTTCCACAAACACCCAGTCTGGCACAAGAAACCTCCAAAACCAAAAAAGTTTCTATAGAATTATGGATTAAAACAGGCTATTATACCTTTGTCCAAGGTCTAGACAGAAGCAAGGCAAGCTGGCCAGAAGCCTAGTACCTTCCGGAAGAGAGCAGTTGTGGTGGTGGGCAGCGGACAGTCCCCTGCCCCAGCAGAGCTTTCCTCACTCCACGGGGACTAGTTTAGCTGCTCCTCTGAGCTGCTCTGGGAGGATCCAATGATGACTCACCTGCTGTTGGCTAAAAGCCAGGCTTCCCCTGGTTGGAGGATGGGCGCAAGGGTGTGGGTATCCAACAGGTGTCCTTTTGGAGGGCCCTACTAAGGGGACAGGA
The DNA here is from genome assembly GCF_000696425.1 of Galeopterus variegatus. Classification (NCBI taxonomy): domain Eukaryota; kingdom Metazoa; phylum Chordata; class Mammalia; order Dermoptera; family Cynocephalidae; genus Galeopterus; species Galeopterus variegatus. The sequence continues at coordinate 293,820 of NW_007726270.1, read as the reverse complement.
CACTAAAAGTGGCAATCCTTTGTTCTTTATGGATAAAGACAATTGTGCGATCTGAAGACTTCTTTTTTCTGAATCTCTTGATGAAAATGCACAACCCAGCCACCCCTCATCACCCAACACTGTAACCGCCTAGCTGAGAATAGTGGTACCTCTCTTCTCACAGTTACCATCATTTCTTTTTTAATAATCAGGCACATCCCCCCCAAAATTCTTCAATACTTTGCATGTTTTCAGCCTTTTAAGTAACCCACTTGAAGAAAATAGAAAGTCAGCCAAAAAGGTTTATGTGGCTTACTTCCACCTGGCACATCTGCTGTGCCGTCCTTCAGGAAGCCTGACCGACAAAGGCATCTTAACTCACAAGGCTACACAGCTAGCCAGGGACGCAGACCCGGTGCGACAGACTGAGCGCGCCGCAGAGGGACGTGGGGCTCGGGCACAGAGGAGCCCCCCGCCGGGGAAGCGAGTCTGCACACATTCCCGGGCCCGTCTGCCTTCCAGTCCGGGAGGGTGTGAGTGCCAGTGGAAGACAGGGACAGTGCCGTGTTCACAGAAAAGGACCCCGGGAACCCCCAGCACGACCCGCCAGACCTCACCCCTCACGGCCTGGCCCTTCTGACCCCCTGAACCTGCCCCTCTCTGCCAGGGTGACTCCTCCGAGACGCTGCAGCCTTGTAAGTCTGAAAATCAGACTTACATCAGACTGCAGCCACTGTCCCTGTCGTACCCATGTCTGGCAAGTGTCTGGCATACGCTAGACACCCAAATACGTGTAAAACAGATGAATAAAAATGCTCTATGAGACTGAAGAACCTGAGGGGTGGGCTCCCCAGCCCCTGGGAAAGGACCTTAGCACCCACCCATCCCCAAAGCACCGAGCTCTGCCCTCTGCTGGCGTCATCTCCTCAACGCTAACCACAGCCCTGTGAGGTGGGACCCACTGTGCGCCCTTTTACAGACAAGGAAACTGAAGCCTACAAAGAAAAAAGATCAGAAACTCGCAGAGAGCACGCAGCTAGCAGGTGACAAGCAGGGTCCAAGCAGGTCTATGGCTTCAACCACTAACCCTACTCACTCCAAACATCCTCTAGGCCAAGGATGGTCCTCCACAGAGGGACATGAGGACGGGTAAGAGGAGGCCCCTGTTTTTAAGGAATATAGAGTTTGGAAGGGACAAACAAACAGAAAATCAAGGGCTACAGGTGCTGTCAGAGCAGATTGAAGTGGCAGGGACATGAGGCAATCGCTCGCTCAGAAGTCACCAAGAAAGGCAAGGTGGACTCCTGTGCCACTGCCTCCTAGAGGTGGGAGGACACCCACATCTGACAAGCTGCCAGCAGAAGGGGGTGAGGACCCCGTGGGAATGTTCCCACTGACTCCTTCATGAGGAAGACAGCTCTGGAGGACACCGGATGTCTGCTGGGCGGATGCGGGACAGGCTGGTCAGAGGACAGAGCTCAGAGCTAAGGCACGAGGTGGGGCAGGCCCTCCGATTGTCTTCCCTTCTTGTCCCGGTGATTCTCCATGCTCTGGTCTCATCACAGAAATGCTGCACAGGATGTATGAGACAGCTCTCTGAAGTGGCCCCAAGTGATCAGCCCACCTGGAGTGCTTGCAGCCTGATACGTGGAATATGTGCATGTAGTACTCAGGGACATACTGTACGTGCAAGAGGCCCGGGACAGGAGTCCAGTGGCTAGAAAGGTTGGGACACATCTTGAAAAGCTTTAAGGAGGCACAGGCTTTAGCTGAATACTGAAAAGTAAAGACTTGCCAGGTCAAAAAGTATGGAGAGGATTTTAGGCAAAGGAAACAGCTCAATCACAGGCAAGGAGTTAAAAAATAGGAAAATGTACTGAGGAGAACTCTAAGTAACTGGGTGTGCAAATACTTCAGGCAGCAGCAGACCAGGGTCTAAATTCCAGCTCACCAATTCTACACCCATAGCTTTGGGCAATTCACTTGGCATGTGTGGAGAGAGTGTGAGTGTCTATGAGGGGTGGGGACTGAATAAGCCATCCTTCAGAGGTTCTAGGCCTACCCGCTCAGCCAGTAGTCAGCCACTCTCAAAGGTAAACTCACAGCAAGAATCGGATGAAGCAGGACCTCGCGCAGCACAGGCCAGAAGGGCCACTTGGCCCAGACCTCAGTCAGGATGGACCCCAAATTTAGCTTTTGATATTTCTACACCTGAGGTTATACATACAGTCACCAGAGATAAAATGACAGGATTGAAAGGATATATGCACATTATTGAACTAAAAACTTGTCCCATTTCAGGGCCATCCTGCCTAGAGTAGAGTACATTATGAATTTTATTTTTCCCAAATCTTGTGACTATATTGTCAGAGCATAATTACACTGCATTATATTTTGGGGGTTATATGTTAACTTATTAAATGCACATTTTTATAACCTTTTAATAATATGAACAACCTAAAAAATTTGGCCCAAGTCTCTCTCTACCTGTGATGGAGGATGGGTGGGGGCCAGGATGAACTCTGTCAAAAATGCAGATTCCCTGGTCCTCATTCAGTAGGTCTGTGTAGAGCGTGGGAATATACAGTTGTCCCTCAGCTGTCATGGGGGACTGGTTTCAGGACCTCCAGTGGATACCAAAATCCATGGATGCTCAAGTCCACAATATAAAATGGTACAGTATCTGTACAGAACCCACACACACCCTCCTATATACGGTCATGCTCCACAGAATGTCATTCCAGTCAACAACGGATTCCATATACAACAGAGGTCCCATAAGATTACAATAGAGCTGAAAAATTCCTACCGCCTAGTGACGTCACAGTCATCTTAATATCGTGGCACAATTACTTTATTTTTAAAAAATTGCATGTAGCCTAAGTAACAGTGTTTATAAAGTCTACAGTAGCGTACAGTAATGCCTTCAGTCACTCACCACCCGCTCACTGACTCACTCAGAGCAATTTTGAGTACTGCAAGCTCCATTCATGCTATGTGCCCTATGCAGGTATTTTTTCTATATTTAGGTATGTTTAGATAGACAAATACTTACCAATTTGTTACAATTGCCTACAATTTCAGTACAGTAACATGCTATACAGTTTTGTAGCCTAGAAGCAATAGATCATACCAGGCAGCCTAGGTGTGCAGTAGGTTATACCATCTAGGTTCGTGTAAGTACACTCTGTGATGTTCACACAATGGTGAAATCGCCTAATGACACATTTTGCAGAACTTAACCCCATTGTTAAGCAACACCTGACTGTACTTTAAACCATCTCTAGATTACTTATAGTACTTACTACAACATAATTGCTATGTAAATAGTGTTACACTGTATTGTTCAGGGAATAATGACAAGAAAAAAAATCTGTACGTGTTCTGCTGCAATTTTTTTTTCTGAATAGTTTCTATCCTCACTGGTGGAATACAGGGATGTGGAACCCATGGATATGGAGGGCCAACTGTATATTTTTAATAACAATCCCTAGTGATTTTTGATACAAGTGGTCTCAGAGCCACAATTTAAAAAGCACTGCAGCAGGCAACATGGAAATTGTGAAGAGTTTTAAGCAAGGAAGTAACTGATCAGTACTGCATTTCTGAAAGTTTGTCACTGAATTTGGCTATTAGTGTCAGAGACAGAAGCCTGATTACAATGGTTTTAAGAGTGAACTGGAATGAGGAAAATGGAAATAGCAAGAGTCAACTATTATTTCAAAATGAATGACTGAGAAGAAAGAGACAGAATAAGGATGTGCGTAAAGGAGCCTAACGCAAGTTTTTGATTTATCTTCATCAGGCAGAGAAATGGGTAACATTGCCATAATCTAATGTTCTGAATAGTATTTAAATGCCCGTCCAGATCCACTCTCCACTCTATTCTGTGCTCCCAAAGCATCAACTTGTCCTCTGAAGGAAACTCCAGCAGGAGATCAGAGGATGGGAGAAGAGAGAGGGAGGGGTGTTTCTCTCCTTCCCACAGCCCTCCCTCAGAGTCACTGCAGGTTGGCGAGTCACTTGGCTGGAGGCCACAGCTCCTCCCCTCCTGCCAAGCAGCCCCTGACTGACACTACCCTCTTGGGGTTCTGCTCCTTCCTTCCCCTTGCCCCTCCAGGCCTAGTGCAGATGGTATGGGAACTGTACTGTTCCTTGCTCATTTCCCTAAACTTGCCCACATCTTTGAAAATAGGTCTTTAAGTCTCCTTAGTTACCTAGTTCAATCTGTCTCCTACCAGAACCCTGACTGATAGATATAACATTAAACAGACTCTAAATGCCAGAACACTGCTGAATCCAAAATGCTCTTGTGGTTCAAATAAGGAAGCAGTCACATCAGATGGAATTCAAAGATCTACATGCAAGGTGCACTGGATGCGGGCTTGGCAGACTGATTAGGATTTTGATAAGCAACAGAAGGTGAATGGGCATGTCATTAGTGCCTGTGCAGATCTTCTGAATCCTGACTCCATCTTTCCACACCCTACATACTGACTGAAACGTGACTTCCATCTTCACCCATGTCATTCATAAAATCATTAAGTGATCACTCTTCTGAGGGTCATATTTATGGCTTGTTTTACTTTAAAGAAATCTCACAAAGTTCTATCATTGAAGAATCCTACCTGTTAAACCAACTGCAGGCAAAAGCTATGTGTGAGTTGTTTTTGATTATTTCCCTGGAAAGTCGGCCCTGTTGAGCCCAATGAACACAGACTAGGATTATTTGTACCTGTAGAGGCAGTAACAACATAGGAAGCATTTTTAAAGCAGGGAGACAAAGAACTCTTGAAGCAGTAATGAAGCAGAAAATCCACTTTTGACTCCAAATTCAAAACTACTTACTAATCCTAGTTTAATTACTGTGTGGGCACAGGACCAAACTGAGCCTTGTATTTCCCTTCCTAAAAAGGAAGTCCTATTAAAGTTAAAAATTTAAGATTAAAAATGGAATACATATGAACAGATGTTAACTTCTCAAAATAAAAATAAGATAAATTCCAAATATTTCCTAATTTGTAAAGAGGAAGGGACTATGCATCAAACATCTACTAGGAGATGCATCCAGCATTTTACACAGATTATGTGTTTTAACCTTCGCAATGACCTACAAGTAGGTACCGTTTATTATCATCCTTATTTTACAGATGAGGAAATTGGGGCTTAGAAAAATATAAAAATTTGCCAAAGAGCACAAGGGTGGCAGTCTGATTCCAAACCTAATCATGCCATTTCCACACACCACTACACTACCACTTTCTATAAATAAAGGGAAAGGGAATACAGGGAAACCTATATTAATTGCAATTTTCAGTGCACGTGGTATTCTGCTTAGCCGCTTCATTTCTCGAAGTTTAGAGAGTCAGGTTCAATTCTTTACTGTTGAAAATTCCTTCAAAATTTCATAGTCCACTTTCTTTCCTTAGGTTTTCATTTATATTCTCTCCAACTTAGTCCAAAAAGAATTTGGGGCAGCTTCATCAGTTAATAAACACAGAATCATGAAATTTTAAAACTAAGCCTAACACACATTTTATATATATGTATATATATGTTTGTATATATGTATATATATGTATGTTTCTGAAGCTAAATACATGAGGCCTTGAATTTTATCTGACTTTACACGGTGTTGTGAGGGTTCGCTTAAATAATATAATGTATGTGAAAGAGGCTGTAAACTGTAAAGTGTTAGGCATTGTAATTATTATCCAACTTTGTGAGACTAATAACAGTTCTTCCTCCTTTCCTCCAGCGCCATCTTTTTCTCCCTCTTCCAAACCTTTCAAAATATTTTAAGTCTTCCTCCTGCTTCCCTCTCCCTGCCCAAGGTTCAGCACATTATCTCTAAAACAATGACACAGGGCTGTTCAATAACTCTATACAGGCCAGTCCCATCTCTAACTGGCCTTCTGCCAAGTATGCCATCCTGGGTATCACATCACTAGGGAAATTTACTCTGGCTTCATACTAGTAATTACAGCATCATGGGAAATAAGGGAAGAAACTGCTTAAAAAGAAAAGAAAAAAAGGGAGGGAGGAAGATGGAAAATGCTATACAGCAACCTTAGTCTGATAATTCAGAGAGTTAGGCAAAATCAAATGTGATAGAACATAGAAAAAAAATGACTGTAAAAAACAAGTTGATCTGGGACATTTAATATTCTCTTCTGTTTCATTTTGATACTCACTTTGGACCCAACTCTCCACTACATCACCACTACTAAAGAACACGATTACGTCCAACAGTATCCGATGTCTTCTAGACAGCATGTTTGGCCCTTTTCTTTGGCACAGCTCTCCCTAGCCCAACTCCTTCCTCTAAACCCACTCTCCATATACCCCTTTAATCATAACACCTACTAAACATTAGCCTAGAAGTAAAGTTGATTGGAAAGCAAGGCCTAGAGAGGAGAAACATCAGATGCTTGATACTTCCTGTCTTGAAGCATCACGTAATCTCACTGATACTAGATTTATTTTTATTTAGATTTAGGAACTAATGAACAAATGCTATAGCGGCCTCAAGGTCACTCTGGAATTCTCAGTGAAGATTAGACAATCCAGAAATCCAAGGCAAGATCTCTTGCTCCTTTTTCTTCCCTGGCCTCAGCCTCACTGCAAAACACTTCCTCCTTCCTTTGCTACTGCACCATGCAAGGTGCATTCTTATATTCCACACATACCAGTAATTTCTACCATCTCATAAATTCTACAATCACTCTAGTGAAAACATTAACTATTTTTCTTACCCTAAAGTCCTTTTCTTCATCTGACACCAAATTGCTTTTATAGTTTCCTAAATTTTTTAAATATTGTTAATAGCGCACACCAGACTAACATACTAACAAGTTACATTTTTACACTTTTCCTGATTTGTCTTTTTCCTGTTGAATCACACTATTTGTTTTTTTATTTTGTTTTGTTTTGTCTTTTATTGAAATATAATTGTACATATCTTTTGCATACAGTGTTGAATATCAATACCTATGTGAAATATGTGATGCTCGAATAGGATAATTACTATATTTATCATTATGCAATGTATTCATCTTTTGTGGCTCTTTACCAATTTCTTGCTAACCACCACCACCCAACCCCATCACACTGTTTGATTACAACCAATTCTTAGGCTTTTTGTCAACTTGAACTCAATTATTTACATGTTATAAAAATTTTCGATTTTGCTTGATTTTAAAATAATGGCTAAATAACTATTTATTCATCCAATTTTACAATAGGGGTTTTCAGTTATTCTAAGAGCTTCATCAACAAAAAGGTCAATTCTTCAGTGCTTAAAAAAATGATTTATTATTGCTATGAAAAGTTAAGGCTTGCATGGTATTAATCCAATATTCCTAAGACTTGCTTACAGAAGAGAACAGAACTCAAAATACTGTACAAATGGCTATACAAATTCAGAGCTATACATGGCTATACAAATTTAGTGTAGTCCCAAGAGGATGACGGTCGTCCAAGGTTCCAAATCAAGATCTTTAGCAAATAAAAAAGAAAGTCTAAAAATTTTAAGTCCTGTCACTTTCCCTAGATTCTCCTGCTTATCTCAGTACTGAAAAAACTTCCTTCAGATTGCTGAGATGTTTAAATGAGTTCATTAATATCAAATCACTTTAAGAACTTGTAAGTGTTATATAAATTAAAAGGTAATAGCACAGTAAAGAGTTCATCATGGTAGAGAGTGGTAGGGCTATGGCAGAAAGAGAGAGAATATACCTGCCTCCCTAGAAGAAATGGAAAGGTACAAGCCTGTCCCCCTTGCTCATCAGTAAAAAAATTTTTGAACAGATACCCACTCTGCATTTGCTGATATAATGACAGCAACCCATGTAAGTCAGGGGTGTAACATGCTAAAAGGTCATTACACTACACTGCAGTTTAGAAAACAGTGAGAATTCTCCACAAGTCTGAGAAGATGAAAAAACCCTAAGTTCTGATCAATTTATTAATAAACAGAAGACTATTTTCTTAAAACACAGAATTAATTTCACTATTGGTACGTTATCAGCATGATACACGTTGTAAATGTTGTTCAATATATGTGGGGCACAGGTACTTTACTACTAACCAAAAATTATGACTGAAATATAAGCAAAAAACTCAGATTTGAACAGAAGGCAGAATTTTTTAATACTCCTTCGACATATGCAGTCTATTTTATTTAAGACAGTACAGGACAAGGCAGTATTGTAATGTAGGCTCAGGAGTCGTTTCCAGCTTGCTATGAAAAGCAGTCTGGACACGGAGGAATCCTGTCTTATAAATGAAATCCCTGAAGACATCAATAACAGCAACACATTCGACAGTGAACCAGTATCACTTGGGAAGTGCAACGCTTCTAGATCAAGCACACCTGAAAAAACTGTAAACAAAATTTCCAAAATTACTTTTAGCCGGGGTTACAGCAATTATCTAACTATATCCCACGGACAACTTCCCTAAATCTCACTCTCATGACAAAATACTTCCAAACTTTCTTTTCTGAATAAAAATGGCGCTGCTTTTCCCATCACAATACTGTTTATTTCTCAGTAATCCTTAGGCCCTTTGAACGTCAAACTCGATGGACCTCCTTTAAATGCCACCCTTCCCCAGACAGTGTCAAGTGCCTTTCGAGGGTAGGATGGCTGCTCGTGCTACAGGGATGCAACTCTCTCGGCTACAGATCCGGCTTATGAACCCACTCTCACTTTCTCCGTAACCTCCGTCTTCCCCCAAACTGTTGCCTCTCTGTCTCTCCAGCCACACTGCAGGGCAAACTGTCCCCAAGTGCAGCAAGCCTCCCGGCCCCTCACACCCTGCACACCCGGACCCATCCATCAGCCTCTCCGAGGGCACACTCAGTGCCACACGCCGGGCAGGGCACCAGCACGCCGGCCTCCCGCACCCGGTCTACACCCATGCCCCTGTGCAGGGAGAGGCTCCGGGACCCGACCCCTGGTCCGAGCGCTGCTGTGGCGGGGAGCAGGGACAAGCATGCACACACGCACGTCTATACAGACAGCCCTCCCCAGCGGGCTGTCGCCGGCCACGCCGCCCGTGTCCACCCCCGCAGGGGCCGGGGACGGAGCGAGGAGTGTGCACGCCGAGGAGAGAAGGGGGGCAGCCCGGAGCGAGGGGGAACTCCGGGACAATGACAGGCTGGTCGCCCCCTCCCTTCCAGGGGCGGCGGGCCCCAGCCCCC
>NW_007726270.1:276675-284019 GCF_000696425.1 Galeopterus variegatus | reverse complement strand
CCCCGTGCCGAGGACCCGGGCGTGGGGCCGCGGCGCGGCCGGGCTATCGTGGGAGGGCGGCGGCGGGAGCGTGGGGCAGGCTCGTTCCCCGGCGTTGGGGCGTCCTGGTTCCCCCCCTCCCGCAGCCCTTTATCTTGCCTCCCGGGCGGGTCGCGGCGCCCCCATCCCTCTCCAGGAGGAACGGTGGACAGCCAAGGGGCGCGGGTGGCGGCCAGACAAAGGGACGACGTGAGGGACCCGGCCGAGCCCTCGCCGGGGAGGTTGGAGACAAAGCTGGGGCCTGATTAGAGGCGGGCGACACGCCACAAAAGTGACCCAGCTAAGAAGTCCCTCTGCCTTCGGGACTGCTGCGCAAAAGCCCGAACTTGAGGACAGTTGTCAGGGCCTGGTCCTTTCGGTCACCCTCCAGCCCCACCTGGCCTTCCGGGAGGTGAGCGACGCCGCGATGGCGGGAGCGGCTCGGGGGGAAGCGGGTCTCACCTTCGCCGCGTGGAACTTGAATTCGTTTTGTGCCGGCCGCACCCACGGTCCCGCCCTACTCCGCCGAAGGAAAGGCTGTTTGTAAGCGTCTTTTCACTCCTGGAATATACGTTCTCCCCGGTTTTGAATTCCGTGTCCACATACCTTCAATGGGGGGGGGGGGTCGTATGTATATGCAGTCCACTTGCCCAAGCTTAACAAATGTAGACTATTTGAGCTCCTTGAAAATGCAAGCATCAACCCTTGCTCAGAAGACTGCCAAAGAGCAGAAATGCCAGAGCGGAATATCGGGAAAGATCAAAATTCAAAAATTTGACAGTTTGAAGTTTTTGATTCGTATAACTTCGTATAATGGGGGGGGGGGGGGTCGTATGTATATGCAGTCCACTTGCCCAAGCTTAACAAATGTAGACTATTTGAGCTCCTTGAAAATGCAAGCATCAACCCTTGCTCAGAAGACTGCCAAAGAGCAGAAATGCCAGAGCGGAATATCGGGAAAGATCAAAATTCAAAAATTTGACAGTTTGAAGTTTTTGATAGAAATAACTAATGTTTATTGAGAGTTTTTAACCTAATGCTTTAAACGGTGCTTTAAATGCTTCGAAGGTATGGTCACTCCTTTAATCCCCACAACCACCGTGTGAGATAGATACTATCACCACCCTTAATCTATCAAAGAAATTGTCACAGAAAAGTTATGTCACATGCCCGGGAACACACAGCTGATAAACAGCAGAGAGGGGATTGGAATCCAATAATCTACTTCCAGAGCTGAGCTCTTAAACACAGGGCCCTCTTCTTCCTCGCACTTAAACCCAGTCCAGAAATCCCTACCAGCTATCAGGTACACCATTGACGTGATGCCCACTTCAGTCTCCAGTAAAGAGGCGGCACAGACGTGAATACGTGCTCTTCAGTCAATTGTCTGTGGACTTTAGTTGTCTCTCTGAAAAGGAGGCAGTTGAACTAATCAGTACAACCCCTTCCTACCTCACATTCTTTGAGTGATCCTAGTTTGGTAGATTCTCAACCCAAACTGAATAGAGGATAGACGGAAGAATAAAAAAACCAGGACCTTCACTCCCTGGGGTACTGTTCTAATGGGAGTTGTAATCAATTAGAGACCAAACCTGTTCAATGAGTGGCTTATTAAAATATGTTCTCGCAATAATCTATACCTTTCTATAAATATAATCTTAGAAAAAAACATTTTATTTTTCTTTTCTCCACTTCGGGGAAGTGGAGAGGAAGTGTACAGGTGGCTGAGCATACAAACTGAAGGAAAAATTGAAATACCATTTTAAAAACGTAAAAGGTGGGTGTTGGGAACATATTGCAACCTAAAGTAAGCAGCATAAAGATATGTTCTCAGAGCTAGAACAAGTAATGTCTACAAAAAGGAGTTTCCCTAGGATGAATTTTTATTTTAGTAGGACATGACAGAATATCGTCTCTATTTGTGGTGACTACATAAAAGTATTAACTTTAATATCTAGAATGGGGAGGATTTTAGCCATCTGGGAAAATTAAGCTGTGTCAGAGTGGTGAAGGTATAGGTAAAACATGGTGTAGTAATTATTAGACTTTGGAGTCAGATAAAACTAGGTTTTTGTCTGTCTCTGCCATTTGTTAGCGGCAACATCTCGGGCAAGTTACTTAACCCTTCTAAGCCTCAGTTTCCTCATGTATATAAATGAGCATAATAATAGCACCAACTCCATGGGTTATGAGATTATAAAAGTGTACCTATATGAAGAGCTCAGAAATGTGCTTGGTGCATGGTAAAACTTAAGAAATATTGTGCTTGGGCCGGCCCGGTGGCGCACTGGATAGTGCGCCGCTTGGGAAGCGCGGCGGCGCTCCTGCCCAAGGGTTCAGATCCCACATACAGACCGGTTCCCGCTCACTGGCTGAGCGAGGCACGGGAGCAACACCAAGGGTTGCGATCCCGTTGCCGGTCCCCGGTCCGGTACGGGGGCAACACTGAGGGTTGCAATCCGTTGCCGGACACGGAAAAAGACAAAAGACAAAAAAAAAGAAATATTGTGCTTGGGTTCACCAGAGAAACAGAACCCATATGATATACAAGCATATACATATGTAGAGAGAGATTTATTATGATGGATTGGGTTGAGATTATGGAGGCTGAAAAGTCCCACAACTTGCCATCTGTAAACTGACAGTCCAGGAAAGCCAGTGGTGTAATTCCAGTACAAGCCCAAAGGCCTGAGAACTAGGGAAGCCAATGGTGTGATTCAGTCCAAGTCCAAAAGCCTGAGAATCAGGAGCAGCAATATGCAAAGGTGGAAAAAGATGGATGTCCCAGCTCAAGCAAGTTCACCCTTCCTCCACCTTTCTGTTTTATTCTGGCCCTCAACAGATTGGATGGTGCACATTGACAAGGGCAATCTTCTTTACTCATCTAATTTAAATGTTAATCTTTTCCAGAAACATACTCAGAGACACACTCAGAAATAAAGCTGCACTGGCTATCTGTGTATCCCTTAGCTTGGTCAAGTTGACACATGATATTAATCACCCAAGGAATTTAATACAATTCTGAAAGTAGAAACTATTTTTCTGTTATTAAAAATAATACATCTTCATGTTTTTAACGAAGAAACTTAGGCCCATATTTTAAACTAATAACTCGGTGATGATTGAATAAATTGGATGAAGCCCTTCTGGACCAGTATCTGCTAATTAGACCAGAAGCTCTTAAATAGAGATGAAAGGGGAAAGAATTGAACTAATTATATACAATGCCTCACTGTCCTACCTCAGATAACATCCATCCTATAAAAGTGATTCTCATGTTCTTTATTCTTAAAAATGTTTATTGAGCACTTGCTATGTCCAAGGAACTGTGTGGGATGCTGTAAAGAATAAATGATGATTGTAATTCAAAGAAGAAAGAGTCATATTTACAAAACAGAGAGTAAAGTGTTGTAAGTACCATGTAATGTCGTCTTCTTTAATGTTAAAATTAAAAGAACACATCTAGAAGAAAGAAATTTGGCTGCAAGTCAAAAGAACTGAATTTTAATCCTGACGTTTCCACCAAATAGCTGTGAACTTCAGAAATCTGCTTAAATTCTCTGGTCCCTAAGTTTCCCATCATTAAATATGGATAATGGTAACTGTTCGTCCTACCTCATAGGAGTGCTGTGACACATGAAATTAATAACAGACTAAATTATTTTTGAAGATACTAGTACTGTTAGTATTAGAAATAATAACTAACAGTAAAGGAATTTTAATGTAGCAACCACATTGTTAACAAGAGTTACTAATGTAGACCAAGAGTGTAAGAGCACTGAGCAGCATTCATGCGTAATGAGATGTCAGCGTAGCAGTGTCTTGTCCTGGCTTCACTGCCCTCACCTCCTGAAATGGCTATGGTAATTAAAGATTACTAAAATGAAATTTTCCCTTCCCAGCTTATTTTTAACTTTGAATAAGCCACTCAGAAGAAATGAATAATCTGCCCAAGCTGCTTGTGTTTCATAAAAATGGAATGTGTCATGAAATTAGAGCTCTCAGGCAATTATTTTGCCTATTCTATTCTCTTATAACCTAGAATAACTTTGATGATGAAGGGCATTGAACCACACACATAATAATAACCCCAGTTAACTGGTTGACATCTTTAAATACTTACAAGCTAACCCTAACCTAACACCAAAAGATGGAATTGAGAAAGTCACCCTCTAAGACCTAACATGCTTCAATGAGAAAATCACAAAGTAGACTGCACAACAGGTAACCAGCACAAGAAGTCTAGCTCTACTGTTTTCTGGCTGTACCACTGAAGTGGTTTGTAAGAACAGCAACTTACTTCTCTTCAATTTCATTGTTTAAACGTTAGGAGTTTTTTATCAGATGATTTTGATGGTCCCCTCTTCCTCTAAAATTATGATTACCAAGTATTTCTCAGACTTTGTCTCCCTGAGCCTACAGTCATCAGTCTAGGTTTATTTTGCTAAAAGATGCAAACAAAACTAATTCTTACTCATCAATTTGGGAATAGCATTGCTTTCCAGTTGTTCCACAGGTTTCAGAACTTCCTCTAATTTATTATATCTCTAATCAACGTTTGTTGAAAATGTCTGGTATTTCTCATGGAACTGTGAAGATTTCTGTTTTATATCTGTGCATCTTGGCAAGACATTTCATTTTCCTCATAGATCTATTTGGCTTTTTTATCTTTATGTGCATGAGTCAAATCTCAATTAAAAGAACTCACCCTTTGTGCTTATTTATTATAAGTATGCAATCTGTAATCCCTGATCCCTAGGTATAGAAAAACAAAGTGCCAACTCTCTCATGCTTCCATATGTTTGCATAATAGTATTTGTGTCCAAGTTATGAAACATCTTAAACATAAATTACTGTAACCACTCCAGGTTTCATCATAATCATCATCAGTACCAGCAGCATTTATTGCATCTACTTAGGGCACTGCACTGGGTAAGAAGGCCTCGTCTTCTCAGTTCTGCCTAATATTTTGGGTTATTTCTCTTTATCTATAATCAAAAGAAGAGTCCCTTTCCTCAAATATGTCAACATGTCACTGCTCTTCTAAACAGTCTAGCCTGGCTGCTAGAGGAGGAGTGGTACTCACCCTCTTCTGTTGCCAACTCTGTGACAAAGAGAAAGGTGTGGGTTATTCTGCAACCCACCAAAGAGTTTTGTGTAGTCCCCAGAAGCGTATCACTTTCATCAGATTTCCCTCTTTGTAGGTAAATTTGTCAAACTGCATATTTTGTTGTGGGCATTTTCTGCTTAAATCCTTTCTCTGTCACTGTCATTTTTTAGATGCTCATTTTTGGTCCACAGATTATGAAAATGACACCAGAGACCTACCCAGTGAAGAATTAGGAATGAGAATCATCTTTACTCATAAAGTCTGTGGTTACCACATCTAACCCAGTTCTCTTGCCAAAGAACTTGCTCTCCAGGACAGGTGACTCTTCTGGCAAAACATGAGGTACCTGCTAAGGAATGTTCTTATAATCAGATAAAGGCCTGGTTTCGATTTCATCAAACTATCTTTTAATTTATTTTCCGTTTGAAAGCAGATAGTTTTCCCTTTTCTTTGGGTTTTTGTATGTAAATTCTGGTCTAGGTCTAAAATGGTGTGTATCATAAGATAGTTGTTACTAAAACCACAAAACATTAAAATTAAAGGGAAATCTATTGTGAAAAAGATACCAAATGTTCCCAAGGAAGCCTAAACTAATTGTACTATTAAATTTGTAAATAATGGATTGCCACTTCCAAAGTGAAGATATAGATTAGGCGAAAACAATCACCAAAGGAGGACCCTTTATTAGATTCTTCATTTGAAATGTTGTTCCTAACTTTGCTGAGGCGTTGGGAAACAAGGATTACAGACAGCAGAGGTAAACGAGAACTGGAACACTGGGATGAGAATGCCTAAGTTGGAAGCCTACCTTTAACCTTCTTGGGCCTCAAACTTCTCCTCTTAAATGGGAATAATAATGATTTGTTGTGCCATTCAAATAACTTAATAACCTGAAAGCACTTAATGCTTGTCACATTGTAAGCTCTCAGTAAATATTAGCCATCACCATTCCCGTCACAATCACCGCCATTGTTATTGTAGGAGTTGCAGGTCGTACAGTATATAGTCACGTTTATCCCAGGTACTATATTCCAGGTAGAAGTGTAAATTAATAACAAATTGTTGCTTCAATCAGCTTATTCCTCCAAATTGAGAGGAAAAAACTACACTGAGAGCTAAGATTTGGAGTATAAAGAGAACATTAAATGATTTCATAAAGTCCTGGCCAGCTTCACCTGAAAGCATTAACACAGGTTTGCATTTACAGAAATAAGATGAAAACCAGTTTTAAACTTTTTCTTCTTAAATGCTGGAATATACTGCGGTAAATTAGATTATTTTGTTTTTAGCTGTTAGGATCCAGTCTAAGTTTTTACAAACTACACAGTAGAAAAAGGATTTTTAAAAAGACGAATAGTAACTTATATAAGGATTTCATGGGTAAGAACTAAGTGAGTGAATGCATAATTTATAATTTGGAGTATTATTTTGTGACACATTTAAAATTATTACTCTGATTGATGATTTTGAAAATTCCAGGTACCATTAGATTTTATCCTTCTGTACAGTGTTTCTCTAAATAACATCTCCCAATGCACAAATATTTATCATTTTGGTTAGCATCCAGCTGGTAACCAATGAAATGATCCTGTGTTATTCTAGGATGGGAGCCAGGAACTGGTCTTATTGCATAAAGCTACTCTATTCCTCTTTGTATAAAATATATTCATCTACTGGTCCCTAGACACTTCTCTGAGAGAGCACTTAAAATTGTTCCCTTTGGAGTAGCTTGAGTGTCATTGAGAAATAAATTAAAAGACAAATGAAATCAACACAAGTATGTCTGATACAATCCTACAAAACAGTGAGTCTCATGGAGTCCCCAGGACCATCTTCATTAGAATCGCTCAGGGTTCTTGTTTAAAGCCCTAATTCCTAGGCAATAACCAATGCATAAAGAATCAGAATTTCTAAGTCAGGGCCCTGGAATCTGCATTTTATCAGTGTTCATGGGTAATTCTTAAACACACTCTTTTTTTTTTTCATTAAATTTTTATTTTGTCAATATACAATGTATATGATTATTATGACCCATCATCGACATCTCCCTCCCTCCTCCCTCTCTCCCCTCCCCCCCAAGAATGTCCTTTCCGTTTCCTTGTTGTAACAACTTCAAAAAGGTATAGTTGTTATATCTTCTTCCCCTACCCCCCGGTTTTTTTTGTGTGTGTATGTGGGTGAATTAATTTGTTTATTTTTTAGATCCCACCAATGAG
>NW_007726270.1:212310-273011 GCF_000696425.1 Galeopterus variegatus | reverse complement strand
CTGCCCTCCCGACACTGGCCGGGGGCTCCACATGCCACCAGCCCCACCAGAGATCTGCGGGAGGAGTGGGATTGGTAGCTGCTCCACAGGCCCCGGGGGGCCCCGTGCTGAGGCACACAAGTGGCACGGCTCAGTGAGGAGCCGCACCAAGCGAAGATGGATGGCTTGCCCGATCTGAGCCGGCCAGCTCCGCCCCCCACACCCCCCGGAGAAAATGGAGGCAGTGCTGCTGAAGGCGCCTAGCCTGGTGTGGTAAGCGGGGGCCGGGCGGGCCTTTGCCCCCCAAGCGGGGCTGGGCTGGGGGCACTCACAAAGCTCCCAGAGCTGGGCCGGTCCCGCGCCTTCCTCTCCATCTCTGCATCGCCGCTGCCGTCTTTCCTGGCCTTTGTTGCCTTGGGCTGCTCAGTCTCCCGGCGCGGTTGCGGCGCTCTCAGCAATCTTCTTTTGCATCGGCCCTAAAACCTCTAGACTATAGTTGCTTTTTTTTTTTTTTTGTCTTTTGTCTTTTTCCGTGTCCGGCAACGGATCGCAACCCTCACTGTTGCCCCCGTACCGGACCGGGGACCGGCAACGGGATCACAACCCTCTGCGTTGCTCCCGTGCCTCGCTCAGCCAGTGAGCAGGAACCGGTCTGTACGTGGGATCCGAACCCTCGGGCGGGAGCACCGCCACACTTCCCAAGCGGTGCACTATCCATTGCACCACCGGGTCGGCCCTATAGTTGCTTTTTTTCATTGTAGATTAGTTGATCAGTGATTTATTTGTTTTTTGTTGCTCTTGGAAATGCAAATAGTACTCTGGCAGCACAGCGCACACTTCACAGGCTCTCTCTGTCCTCTGGCACGCTCACTCCAGACCCGTCGCCATCTTGCTCCCTCTTAAACACACTGGATTTTAAGAGCTATTGCCCGAGACATTTAAGAGCTTTTATTTTGTTAAGAATGTCATTATAATTAAGTAAATACAGAAATAATACACAGGTGCTGATTCTTATACCAGTATAAGTAATTTAACTAGGTTTAATTAAGTGTTTTTTCCAATTTACAAATAATAAATCCATAACCCTTTTCCTCTGTTAAAATATTAATATTAAGTTAGTACTAATCACTACAGCAACTAACATTACTAGACTCATTTTATGATTTAAATAAAATAAAAATCAATGCTCAGAGTTAGTTCTTGTTGATTATACATGTGCAATATAGGTACAAATATTCCTCAGTGGTTCTGAGTAACAATCATCAGACACCAGCCAACTCAGAGATACTGTGTTTGAGAGCTAGCTTTGGCTAGATACACCATTCAAGTGGTCGAGCATAAGAAAATGTGGAGGTTAACACCTACCAAGAGAAACAAACAGTTCTGTCTAATATTTTGTGTTATGTCTCTTTATCTATAATCAAAAGAAGAGTCCCTTTCCTGAAAATATGTCAACATGTCCCAGTCTCTCGTGGGTGGTTTGCCTGATGGCCCTTGATGACATGTGAACAGCTGCTTTAAAGGAGCCTGGGGATGTGGTTTTCCTTGCCAGTGTCTAAAGCAGAGGAAGGCAGGAGGGGAAGAAGGAGCGGGTATAGAGTGCACCCGTCAGTGACATCTGCCAGAGCTGGGTCTAGAATTCCAGATCAAAACTCTTTTTCACTTAGAATTTTGAAGGCATCACTCCATTTTCTTATAAGTTTCAATGATGGTGTTAAGAAATGCCACTTTAGGGCCGGCCCGGTGGCGCACTGGATAGTGCGCCGCTTGGGAAGCGCGGCGGCGCTCCCGCCCGAGGGTTCGGATCCCACATACAGACCGGTTCCTGCTCACTGGCTGAGCGAGGCACGGGAGCAACACCGAGGGTTGCGATCCCGTTGCCGGTCCCCGGTCCGGTACGGGGGCAACACTGAGGGTTGCGATCCGTTGCCGGACACAGAAAAAGACAAAAAGACAAAAAAAAAAAAAAGAAAAGAAATGCCACTTTAATTCCTCATTATTTAGTTGTGACTTGGTGTTTGTTTTGTTTTGATTTTCTTTGTCTGGAAGCCTTTTGTATATTCATTTTTTTTGCTGATGGTCTGAAATTTTAGTGCTGTGTCTTGGGAGGGGTCTTTTCTATTCATTGGGCTGGGTATTTTGTGGGCCCTTTCAATCTAGAAGCACATGACCTTCAATTCAGAGAAATTTTCCTATGTCTTTGATAATTTCTCCCTTTCATTTTCTCTGTTCTCTGTTTGTGGAATTCTTACTGGTAGGATATTGGACTTCCTTCTATTTTAACTTTTGTCTCTATTTTCCAGCTCTTTGTCTTTCTTTCTATATGAATTTCTGAACTTTATCTTCCAACCTTCTCCTAATTTACTATTTTTCTTTCAAATATTTTTAATTAAATTGTTTCTAAAAACTGTATACATTTCCCATATTGAAAATTCGTATAATTAATACAAGTAACAAAATGAAATAACAATGAAATATGTTTTGCACATTAAAAAAAGCTCATGTTAGGACAGAGAATTTGAACAACAAAAGAAAGCAGGAAACAAATGTGAACAGACATTCAGAACACACCCAAATGTATGCACCAAGACTGCACCCTTCAACTAGTTCATTGTGTGCCATGTTTACGTAATACCTAAATCAACCACTTACGAAATATAAGTGAGAACATTAAGAAATATGACATCCACCTCATGTTTCTGATTTTCACAATATCAGTGCTAAACTCATAATCGCATCTTCACTGACTCTAAATGTCAAATATTTCCAAAGTAAAAAAGCAAACTTAATCCTTACAGCCTGCTGAGCAGGTTTTGCTGAAATAGTGAAATTCACTGTACTTATAAGGAGAATCTATCACAACTTATGTTAAAATATTATGTGTAATAAAAAACACCAAATAAATATCACTAAGTGTAATGCCTACATATATTAAAGTATCCATCTGAACCATGTTCTATTTAAATAGAACTTCCATTAAATCAAACAACTTTACACATCATAAAACATAATACCATATCAAAGAATATGAATTAATCTATCAGAAGTTTCCAAATGCCTATCCCCAAATTAATACTTGTACACTTAAGAATTACAGTTTACAGAAAAAAAAAAAACCAGAACCAAACACACATGCATCTTTATAATTGAAAATATTTCATATTACACATGAGCAATGTTTGGATTTAAGTTTTGAGTCAAGTTTACTTTTTTCCTAAGTTATATTTATGTCAAGACTTTCTTACAAAGATGTATCTTTTGTGTATGAATTGAACAAACTTACCACAGTATTTCCAATACCAAGTTTCTTCCAATTGAGATTTGAAGACATAAACCTATTGCATATAAAGATATTCATCAAGTTTGGGGATGTAAACATTTTGTCAAGCAAACAATTTAATGACCTTCGCTTTAAAATATGTGTGATCTCATAATAAGCCCCTCAACTTTCAGATTGAAATATATCTTGAATTTCTAGGAAGACATATGTTTTATTTAAAAGGGGGAGGGCGAGTTATAAACTCATGACATATTGAAAATGCATCAGTTTTAGAAAAGCCAATACTGCTTCTGAAGATGTAGGCCATGAATTATAATGTGGACATGAATTTCACAGAATATTACTTCTCCTCTTTAATGGTATTTCTATAGAAAGCCAATACATCTTTGACCTCAGGCAGTGATCTCATTTGATGGTCTGGGTAATATATTTGATTTTAGATTTACAAACCCAGCACGTCCTCTTCATGTACCCTATTCACAAAGTCAAAAAATCATAAATCTAGGGATGTAATAGTGATAGAACCAAATGAGCCTTCACTCCTCATTGCTAACAAAGTAGAAGTTCTGAACAAAGTTTCCACTCGCGGCTATTTGAATATCTGTAAGAGCTTTGGCACCAACTAAAATTCTCATCGACCTTAAAAAAAATAGCAGTAAGAACAATGTTGCTTTGTGTTGCTAGGGATCACCATTCAGTCTCATAATCTGAAGGCCGTGAGTTCAGGCCTCACATGGGGCACCATTTTGTTGCTTTGCCTCCCACAGACTTGTCACCTCGCTTCCCCTGGGTGACAGAGACACAAAGGATTACTCAAAGCCCATCTCTTCTGAGCATTGAGAAGCCCCGAAGCGGTTAACTTCCCTAGGAATGCTCTAGCGAGAGGCATCCGTTCCTCAGGAAATTAACCCTGAATTGAGGTTCTCTTCCTGCATTTATTTTCCAGACCAGGAAGTTACAGGAAGCGAACATAGGTGGGGTTTTAGTTTAACCATATAGGCTAGTAACTTTCAGTGAAACAAGCCAGATGACATTCTATTAGACAATTAAGTGATCTTACAGCAATTTCTCAGTATCTTTACATAACAATCAGTAACTAGTCTATCCTTGAGCCAGCAATCTTGCTGTGCCACAAATCTTTATTGTACAACAGAGACTTATAGCCTGAGGAAAATTTCCAGCCCTCCACAAGGTCAATATTTGAAACTGCAAGGCTTTGGAAAACCAGACCCTGTGAAGTATATATGCTTTATAGTATATTCCATAGAACAACAACAAGGTCAGTCATGGAAACTTTTCCCCATTCCCAATATAAGTTCCATCAACCAATATAAAGCACCAGCACAGTGATGAAGTAGAGGGAGACCAGGGCTCAAAGGTGACACAGAATTATGCAGAAGAATATCCCAACTGAGGTCATGATTATTCTAGTTTACTACACAGTCTCCATCTGGAGAATGAAACAATTCTGATTCAACCCAAGTGGATAAGCAGAATTAGCTTCAATGGTCCTGGTATCAGAAATTTTAGGAATATTGCTTTTGCCTTTAAAACTTCTGCAGGTGACAAAAATCAAGATGAAATCAACTCACCAGTATAATTGGGCAGCTCATTGAGTTGTTTGAGAATATTTTAAAACACATATAAAATTCATGAAATTAAGAGTTCTCTAAGTACTGGTTATTGTTCACTAATTTACTTATCCATAAAATACTGAGTTCCTACAGATACCAGGTACTATGCTAATCACTGGGAATATCAGAGTGAACAAGATGGCATTCCTGTCCTCTGGAAAGAATGGAATATCCTTATGTTTTCCAGAGAAGTTATGGAAATGCATCTAACAGTTTCTGTGAACTGCAGACCTCTTTTATTGTATGTCTAACCTCCATGCACAGGCCACTTTCATTTCATTCTAATACACATTATGATAGGAACATTGACAGCTGGGAAGCACGGTGCTCAATTAAACACAATTGTTTATTATCTGAAACTTTGTTTCTAGATATCATAAACAGAACTTAGGGTACATCTTGTTACTATATCAGTGGATAAAATGTTTTCAGAACAGCCGATACCATTTTAATTTTCAGTATGATGGTAGATTAAATAGGTCTGAATAGACAAAGATGAAATTAAAGGAGAACTTATTATTTTATCAGTAAAATAGAGGGACCCCTTTTATGTCCACACATTTGCATCTTTCAGTAATAAATATGTATATGAACCAGATTTTTTATAGCTTCAATCTGAAAACTGACCATTTTAAGTATTCTTTCATTACATTTCAGCAATTTTTAGCCTGAGAAGGAGGGAGAAAGAGCACAAACTCTGTGGCCTTTGCTCAAAATCGTTAGTGGTAAAAATAAGGTAGGAAATGAAGAATGATTAAATGAACATCTTACTGCCAGGGTCTCCAGGCATGCTAATTGCCTTAACCAAGCATCTTGCAAATGTCTTTTACTAACCACAGGGGAAGCTAGTGGAGTGTGGATAGATTGATATAAAACCAACTTATCTGCTGAAAAGACAACTCAAGTGTGTGGGGTCAGGAGAATCAGCTTTCTCAGTTCCTCAGTCCAAAATCATTATCATGGTATTCGTGGTAAAGAAAAAATGTCGCCAAGATGAAACAAGTAAAGGATCCATGAATGGTTCAACAAATTTGTTCAAAATAACACTTCCAAAACTTTTGGAACTCCCCAAACCGTTTAATTGTTTTTAATAGCTGCAGCCTGATATGCTATCAAGCCATATATATATATATATATATATCTTAACTCCAAAATTTTTCACACACTCTGTCTAGAATATAAAACTCCTTCAACATAATCAAATGTTGAACCATTGATTTTAGAACAGGAAAAGCTATCTACTGCCCTTTAATTTGACAAGTGGGAAAACTGAGGCACAGAAATGCATGTTAATTTGCCAAGTTCGCAGAGCAACTGAGTGGCAGAGCAGAGACTTTATGCCAGTCTTGGTGTCCAGAGCTTCCCACATCCTACACAGAGTGCCCACTGTATGCCCACATTCTACAAGGGGCATGAGAGAGTTACAAAGAGCATATAGAGGACTCACCATGCAATTGAGAAGGCGAAATACAGACTTTCACATCCAGAACAACCTGAAACAACTAAGTAGCAACACAAGGATGTTCATGATAATTAAGAAATAGTAAAGTACTATGGGTATTCAGAGAGGGGAGAGAATTTAGGTTTGAGGACTGAGAAATAGTTTCATGGACTCTATCTTAGAAAGGTAGATCTTTTCTTTAACTTTCATTTGGTTCAATAGATCCGCACAGTGTTTGCTGGGCTGAGTTAAGGCTGGAAGATCCAAGATGGCCTGACTCATACGTTTGGGCCTTTAGTGCTACCTGTTGACTGGGGCACCTAAGTGTTCCTCTGCGTGGTCTCTCTCCAACAGGATGCTCTGACTTCCTCACTTTGTGGCACAGGGCTCCAAGAGAGAGAAAGCAGAAAGCTGCCAGGCCTCTTACCCCCCTTTACCTGGAACTGGTACAATGGTGCTTTTGCTGCATTCCATGGATGAACATGTCACAAGTCCCGTCTAGTTCCAAAGGGAGGGTAAATACACTCTACCTCTTGATGGCAGGAGGAGCTTAAGTGTACAGGGATGGGAAGAACTGTTGGTGGCCGTCTTTGCAGATAATCAACTACACCCTATTTTTACCCTTCCCATTTCCAGCAGTAAATTAGTAGTTTTTGAGTTCTAACATGGAAAGGAAGGAATGGAGAGTTTCAGATAGCTGAATGAGAAAGACTTCTGTGCATTTTATTTGATCTTTAATAGAACAATGTCCTTAGTGATCAATAAATTCCTGGTCACTACATTGAATGAAAGTTTTGAACATGAAAGATGAAGAGTAATATTCAAAAGTTATTGGAATAATTTGTATAGGTATCTTAAAATTTAAAAATTCTAGACTAAACAATTGAGAATCTGAAAAAGTTCCAAGGCAGATACATAGTAATTAAAAAAAAAAATTATTCATAAGGAAAGCTTAAAAAATCAAAGGTTGGGGTGGAAGGGTAGGTAGCTAGAGAAAGGGATTTGTTGACTCCTTTTTTGTTCTTTTTAACATTTTTCCAAGTTTTAGTAAGGGCAGAAAAAAAAAAAACCAGATTTGCATTTCAATATAAGTAGAATCTTGATTAAAGTGGCAAATGAGAATAATGTTTTTCCTAAAAACATTTTTGTAATTTAGTGCCCACCAAGTACTGTGCTACGGACCAGTGACAAGAAGATGAAATAAGACATAGCCTGTTCCCTCAAGGAGCTCAGAGTGGGAGAGAGAGCCATGCTAACAGATCACTATAATATCAAATGCACAACAGAGGCATGACAACACTTTAAGAATGCCAGAGATAAAACCTGTCTGGCAGTGTCTGAATGCTGTTCAGCAAAGATACAGAAATATAACTTTAAACAGAAAAGCCAAGGACTTGATGGTCCTTTTAATCCTAGAAAAACTCTTTTTGGTAACAGAGTATGTGTGTAGAGTCTATCACACATATTCTGTTTATCTTGGTCTTATTTTTATTTTTCACCTTTTTATTTTGGAAATTTTCAAACAGACAAAAATAGAGAGAATAGTATAATTAAAACCTGTGTATCTATTACTCAGCTTCAATAATATCAACATGGATCAAATATTTTACATGTACATCCCACTCCCCCGTCCCTAGATAACTTTAAAGCAGTTCTCAGATATTATATGATTTAATCTGTAAATACTTCTGTTTGTATCTCTAAAAGACACACATCTAAAAATATTAAGAATAGAACCTTATTATCATCTAATATCAGCCAGTGTTCAAATTTCCTTTATTATCCTACAAAAGTCTTTTTGGCATTTTGTTTATTTGAATCAAGAGATAGACGAGATTCAAGTGTCACATTTGATCAATATCTCCTGTGTCTCTTTTAGTGTATATCAATTCTCCCTCCCTCTTTTCTAATTTCTTCCTTCCTTCCTTCCTTCCTTCCTTCCTTCCTTCCTTCCTTCCTTCCTTCCTTCTTGTTGTTGAGCAAACTGGGCCATTCATTCTGTAGGATTTTCCAGGCTGCATTTGGCCAATCACATCCCTGTGGTGGTTTTTAACACACTCCTCTGTCTCCTGTATTTCCTTTAAACTGGTAGTTAGGTCTAGAGCCTTAATCAGATTCAGGGTTGATTTTTTTTTTTTTGGCAAGAATCTTTCATAAGTGGTAATGTATACTTCCTCCTGCATCATATCAGGACACATAGAATATTTGGATATTTCTTTGATGATATTAAGATTGTTCAGGGGTTCAGGTGTTCATAGCCTGATCCTTTGCAATGTTCCCCCATCAGCCTTTGAATGAATGGTTTTAAAAGCTGTGATTTATTTGTAATGTTATGCTTTGATAATTTGGTGGCATCAGACCTGTAGCTCCTTTCATATTCCCTACCTAAAAGTTCAATTCTGCCCAGAAATACATATATGTAACATAGTACAGTAGGAAGAGTAGAGCATCGTCATCTCAGTCCATTCAGTATTTTTTTTTCCTTTTTGTCTTTTTTACTGACCGGCAACAGGATCGCAACCCTCGGTGTCGCGCCCACACCAGGGACCGGCAACGGGATCACAACCCTCAGTGTCGCGCCCGCACCGCGCTCAACCAGTGAGCAGGAACCGGTCTCCACATGGGATCCGAACCCTCGGCGGGAGCGCCACCACACTCCCAAGCGGCGCTCTCTCCAGTGCGCCACCAGGCCAGCCCTCCATTCAGTATTTTGCTGACTAACCTCCAATAAGTCACTCTTGGTTCTCACTTTCCTCATCTGTAAAATGAGGGAGTTGCTACATGATTTCTAAGTTATTTTCTAACTCTGAAATTTTATGGTTATAACTGCCCCTGACTGTTATGGAAATGGTACTGGCTCCAGAAACAACATTTGGCCTTCGTCCAGGTATACATAGGTTCCACCCACTTCCCTGTCTAAATAGCTTCAGGGGAAGAAACCTGGAGTGAAAATTTTTGTTGTTTTTGTTGACCCATGAATGCTATTTTGGTACTCTAGCTGCTGAGGCTGCAATAATCCCCCTGCAAGTTCTGAGCAGTAAAACCAGTATTACTACTGTTCAGGCAGGGGGAAACAACTCCACCAGTTAATAGAGCTTTCTGTTTGTTTTTTGAATATATTTGGCTGTACGATCAATTAGGTCTTTTAGAGATTTTAAAAGAAAACAGTCTCGAGTGTATTTGTTCAGAGAGAAATTTATTCTGAATTTTTTGCATGATGGTAACTACAGTGTTATTACCATCTTTAGATGCCTGAACTTTTTGCTGGTGATAATCACTGTACTTCAAAGCCTATTGCTATACAGCCTATATTTCTTGAAATATAGAGCAGTGCATTTTATTTACCTTATATGTATGTGATTTACAATATAAATATGCTTACAATATATGTCAGGTAACCAACAGTACCCCCAAATCAGTAATTTAACATATACACAGGCAAGAGAAAATGTAAATAATGGCTTTCGTTCAAAAGAAAAGCCAAACAAAGGTTAAAAGAGCCATAAGAAAGGTAGCCAGATTTCTCTCACCTAAGGAATGCCTAGGTTTAAAAACTGAGCACAAAAATACCCATCTGTCCCATAACATTTGTCTGCATTGAGCCGAATTAACATTCTCCCCACCTTTTATGAGCCAGATTGTCCTTCATTGTCAAGGAAAAGTGCCCCAGTGAGAGCTAGCAACATAACCCTTTGTTTTATTTTGCAAATCTAATCATCCTGAAAGGATTTGAACTTCTAAACTCTTTAGTTGAGAATTTTCTATCTTTTTATCACCTATAAGGCAGATTATATTTCATGTTAAATTTTGATCACCATGAGTAGAATGGGAAGAATGCTAAAACAGAGGTATGAGGCTCAGGGAAAAAAATCTGGATTCATTTGTGAACTACTTCAGACTAAACACATGTTTTCAGAGAATGCTTTATTGCTTTATTACGTAAGTTATTATTTTGAAATGTTTATAATGCATATATATCTAAGGAAGAAAGGCAGCATTAAGTTGATCATCCACTCAATCTAGCAAAGTATGCCTTAAGCAAGCATAGAAGTTTTCCTCTAAAGTTTGCTCAGAAGAAAGAATACTTAGTGAAAACAACACTGCTTGTTAAGGCTTTTGGTGTGAAAAGGATTTTAGCTGATACTGTGGAGGAATACAGAAGAAATAGAAAGTCTTGGAAAACTGGGCTATAGGTCCACATTTTGAGTGATATGGGCTCCACTGCTATTTCCTGAAATGGGATGTTAGGATGGAAATGATCCTTGACAAAGTTTGTTCTTGCAGTGTCTTGTAACCCATAGTGACATTCAGTGTGGGGTAAACAGCTGGCAGAGGGAGCACTTTGGAGGAGAAGGCGTGAGGACTAGGTTTTAAATACTTATCTGGGCTCTCGGTGTTGAACCCAAAGTTTCAAAATAACTCTAAGAAGGTGTCCCAATTTTTTTAGAGAAGGGGAAAAAATGAATCTGTATACATGAATTTATATTTATATTCTGTCCTCTTCCCAAATGGATTTGATGCAGAGTGCCATAAAAGTTATGACTATAATAAACCATTATTATAACAACAAAAAAATAGAATGACCAAATAAAAAAGAAAATGACCAAGTGAGGGAAGATAAGGAAAAATTATCATAGAAATCTTGGGCTGAGAAAACCTACTGCAAACACACACATAACTAGCTCTGAGTTTCCTGGGAATAGGAACAAAGAAGAAAACAAAGGTGGTTGCATATTTTTTATTGTCTTAGAAAATGAAATGTCCCAGTTTATCATGAAATGAACTTTTTCTGGCTCTGGTATCTGAGAGCAGCTTCTCAAGTGGGTAGATCTGATGAATAGCATTCTAGACAACGCCCTCCTGGCAGTTTCACAAAGAAGGTGCAGAACTTCTACTCGTGGCTGTTTCTCACGTGGCCTTTTGATAAAAGCTGAGGCGTACTGGGAAGCTTTTCTTCTGTGACCAGGATGCCAGGAGATGCAAGTTGAGCCCATGCTTTGTAGAGATTTGACTTGATACAGACATAAAACTGGGAGAACCTTGAGGACGAAGGTTCTTGGCAAATATCAGTTGTCTTAGCTGGACTTCTGACATGAACGATGTTCAGACAATTCATAATTTCACTCTCTAATAGCAGCTGAAGGATGGATAACCAATATTTTAAACCAAAGAGAGATCCAAATGCTCCAGTTGCCAGATATGTAAGTCACAGAGTGGCCTTCTGTGAACACAGGAGCCTGTGTTGTAGCCTCACCATGTAGAAGATCATCCCCACCTGGAGGTGGGCCATAGAACACAAGCAGTACTTTAGTCATATTGATTTTTTTGTTTTTCAGATTTGGCTTTTTCTACTGGAACATTTGAAAGTCGGTTTTACGTCAGAGTTGATCCAAATCAAATATCCCTGGAGGTTATTTCCAAATTTTTCATCATTATTTAAAGTGCATCTTTCCAAACTTTCTTTTTAGTCTATTTGATATTAGCCTTTCCACTAAGTGGTTTCATTTACTGTCTTTAATAATACTTTTTCTCCGTAAGATGCCAAAAGTTATTTATTTTCTTCTTATTAAAAATTATACAGATGGTACAACAGAAGAATATTCAATATGATGTATTTTGAGGAGATGATTGGTAATCCACAATATTTTGGGCCTCATGGGGGTTACTGTGGCTTTAGCTTATTCACATGGCTTTAACTATCATCTTACTTCTCTCCAGGACACAGGTATACAGGGTCCACTAAGACTGCTGTTGTGAAAATGTATTCTGGGTACATGATCACGAAGTGAGTCTGTAGAACTCAGTGACAGGAGGACCAAGATAACTGCTGCTGCCTGGAGCACCCTCCTCCTCAGGAATGTTGACCAGATTGCAGGGAACCCAAACAATCCTTTTCAGTTGAAAATAAATAGATTAAGAAAGCAACCAGATGGTTTAACATGCCATTGGTGGCTTGTTTTTCTTTTCCCCTTTCCTTTTCATGGCATGAAAGACTCACAGGCGTGCATTGCAGGCACAGAGCTCTGTCTTGTCTAGCTGCCTGAGACAGCCTCACAGCCCCACATAAATCCGTGTCTACCTTCCAACCTGGAGTCATCTGCCTCTTTCTTTCTTCCGAGCTTGCTGTCTGCTTAAAGAGGGTGACTCTTGAGAGTTTTCCCAACAATTGCCCTTTCCAAAATGATAGTCATTACCCACATGTGGCTATTTAAATTTAAATTAAATTAAAAAGTCAGTACTACTAAAAATTCAGTTGCAGTAGCCACATTTAAAGGGGTCAATAGCCACCCATGGCTAGTGGTAGAATATTGGACAGAGCACAGGGAGACACAGAGAGAAAACATTTCCATCATCAAAATTCCACTGGACAGCACTGCTCTAAGAAATAAAATGGATGGGCTACTAGTAGAAGAAATGGTATCTGTACAGTCATAGCTAAGCAGATTAGTGGAATTGGTAGCAATTGGAATATACCTGAGACCCAAAGAGAAAGGATTTTGCTCTAACAGGAAAACAAAAATCATTAAAACAGTAGTTCATTTGGGGCAAGAGGTGGCAGTGATATGTATTAATTACAAGGACCATAAAGATCAAATCCAGGAGAAGGACAACCATCTGACCAAAATGGAATGGTGACAGAAGTGTCTGGAAGGGGTATTTGCTGGGGCTTTCTACTCATCGCTGAAGAGAGTGTTTTGTGGTTCATACATTCGGGAAACTATGGGTTAAACAAAATCAGAAGGATTTCTTCACTTTCAGGTCTCCTCTGAGTCTTTAGTATCCTAACATTCCTACAATTTATCTGGTGTTTCCCAGTCTTAGTTGAATTGGGGATCTTTTTCTAAAGTGAACCATGTCCTGGGGAAACCCTCTGTTTTAGAACATAGCTGAGGGTGGGCTCCTTTTTTGCTTCTCCCTCGCACCCCACTGACTTGCTATAGCCCTGCTATTCCCAAACATCTTTATAACTTAAAATCCCTAGCCCAGCTCCATGGCAGTCTGTCAGGCAATGAAATTTCCTTGGTTTGAAAGGTACTCACCTATCCTCTTATTACTCCGTTGTGATCTCTCCTTCTGCCAATATTTCATGTTCTAGTGAACATATTTGCTTACAAATGGTGCCCTGTACAAAGACAGTGCTGCAGATATTGTCAAAGTGTCACGGAAGCATTTCAAGTTGGATGTCAAAAATCAAGTTTTATCCTGAGGAGGAAAAAAATAGTGGAGAGAACAAAGATTAATAATAAGCAGGCAATTAACAGAGAGTAGAAGTCCAGTAATATTCTGAAGGATGTCATAAAGTAGCCTGGGAGGAATGACCGAGGACATGAATCGTGGCTGGAAATGCCCATGGCCCAAGCATGCAGTGACTTATAAGGGATGGAAGAGAGCAAAAGAGCAGTTGCCAGAGTGCAACGCCAGAACTTACCTTCACAGGAAAATGCAGCACTGACAACAACTCCTTATGGCGCAGATTTGCCTACAGTTCCCACTTCCAGGAATGCGTCCCCTGGGCTAACTGTGGGTCAGGTAGAGTCTTGTGATTTGATTGCTCCCATTTACTGAATGCTCACTCTGTGCTGGGAACCAGGCTACGCACTTTTCATGAACTATCTTATTTAATCCTCACAACAACACTATAGGGAATTTTTATTATACCTATTTGACAGAGAAGAAAACTAGTTTAGCAAGAACGAGTAACTTGACCATGGTCATGCCTTTCGTAAATTGTAGAGCAAGGACTCAAAGTTTAGCTTCAGAGTCTAAGCTCCTAACACTTTACCAGTGCCTGACACATAGTCTAACCTCTGCGAGTTGTACCCTCTAACTTCCTCCATACTAGGAAGGTGCATTTTAACAAACTATTTGAACTTGATCATGGTGGGCATACTGAGAAAGTGTGCCTGAGAAGAGGCAGTTAGCAAAAGCAGAGATGTTGAGTCTTTGATGTGTTTTATTTATCTTCCTTCTAAACTTGTGGGATAGTTGGTAGAATGGTTTCGAGAGAACAGAGATGGGGGAGTACTTGTTGCCTGTTTTACCATATCCCAGCTTTCCTCTGGAAAATCTCCATGTGAGTGTTTTGACACCTGAGACTTAACACTTCAAAACCAGGCTCCTCATCTTCCCCATCAGGTAGTGGCAGGAAACTCATGATTCTCCACTTTTAAATGCCCCCGAAATGTTTTACACTAACATTTTGACAACACCTTCCAAATTCTCCAACCAATCTATCATTTGTCAATTTTTTAACAATATCTCTAAAATTAATATTTGAACATTAATATATCTTTAAAATGTTCCTTTGTTATCATTTCCACTTTTTCAACTTAGCCTAGTCTGATCAAAGGCATATCAGCCTGTTCTCGAAGATAAAATGAGAAGACAGTGTTGAAGTCAAGACGTATTTTAGCTCAGAAATAGCTTCTACAGCCACTTACACTCTTAGTTCCTACCTAGAAAAACAACTCCTTATCAATTACCTCAAAGTCAAAACCATCTATTTAGCAATCAGACAGATAATGCCAAATAATTCTACTTCATAGATTAATTTGTTCCAATGATCTGAAGGTTGTTTTGTGAATAACCTATTTTTACCAAATCCTCCCAATTGCAGTCTGGCTCAAAGTTGTATTTTTTTACAGATGTGCTGTATTAAACTAGGAATTGGTGTTTGATAATCTGTTTCTTTCCTAAAAATCTTCTTGGCCTTTCCTGCTCTGGAGAGAGAAACGTGGACTTCAATCTAGTGCTGGTTTGAACATGAGGGGAGATTCAGGATAGCAGCAATTTCTAAGTGTATAACAGGGGAAATGCTATTAAAGCACAACTGCTTATTTCCAGTATTTATTGGGATATTATTGTTTTAGACACTTGTGATTTGGATTCATCAGTAAATACAACAAAGTCCCTGCTGTTATGAAGCTTCATTTCAAAGAGAAACTAAAAGTAACTATTTGGAAAGGTACATTTTGAATAATAAAGCCAAACATGGAAAAAAAATTACAGGGACTTTATATCTAGTGGTGTGCTTGTAAGTATTTAACAATTGGCTCTGGGAGGAAAAAAAAAAAAAGAGAGAGAGAGAGACCTGACTTGTGGTGTTTGCCAAATTCTATGTAAATACTCCCACTATGGCCAATTTCAGCTAATAACAAGATGTCACTAAATGCAGAGTTAGGAATAGATGTGCAAACAGCTCTCAGGATCTGGTGTGAGCCATCTCCAGCTCACCATTGAACCTGAAACAACTGCAATTCATATTTTTAGACAGTTCAGTAGCAAAAGATAGGTTTAAAGAAAACGAAATTGGGGACTACCATGTCACTAAATGCAGAGTTAGGAATAGATGTGCAAACAGCTCTCAGGATCTGGTGTGAGCCGTCTCCAGCTCACCATTGAACCTGAAACAACTGCAATTCATATTTTTAGACAGTTCAGTGGCAAAAGTTAGGTTTAAAGAAAACGAAATTGGTAAAAACACACACACACACACACTAAAAACTAAAATATACAAAAGTTTACAATCAAATAATGTGCAAAACAGAAAAATCTTTATTCTTTTAGGATATGATGTAATAAGGAATAATTAAATTCTGGTAACAGGTAACAAGGTCTACCAGTAAGAGGGAAAACTATAAATGCTCTATCAGTTTACAGTTGAAACCTTTACAACTCAGAAAAGCTTTTTTCAAATACTTTGTTTTTATTTTGAAGCCCTCCAGACTCATTCTTATTTAAATTGTTCAGTTAACAATCACAACATTTTAGAAGTATGTTTTCATTATTTAATAATATTGATCATTTCTTGAGTCTCTAACATAAGCCAGATCTCTTAATGCATTATATGTACAATTTCTGCAAAGTAGCCATTATCCCATTTTAGAAATGAAGAAACTGAGACTCAGAGAAATCAAATAATTTACCTAAAGCCTTCCGTTAGTAAACTGTTAATCTAGGATTCAAATTAATTCCTGCCTGATTCAAAAGCCACATTTTTCCCCATGTTGAATGCCTTTGGTTTATGAACAGAAAAAATAGAATTCAAAATAAAATCTAATTTTAAAAAATGCTTGATTTAATTCATCAATTCCGTAGGGATTTGGGGCTTAGGACTCCCTCTAAGGTAGGAGGGAATTTTAAAGCAATGGAGTCAGGTTCCCTGGCATAGGTTTATACTTTAGCTGCCCCTAGAACACCATAACAACACATACCTCCCTAGCCCTGCAGGTGGGACCACTGGTGTTTATTAATTTCATGATGGCTTAGGTTGTTTAATATTACATTTGGTGGGCACCTAGCTGTGCAAGGTCAACTCTGGGCAGTAAAACAAAAACACCTCTCCCTAATCCTGCATGTAAGTAGCTCAGCGCTTCTGTATGACTGCTCTTACAGCCCCTCATATAACACGTGGCACAAAGACTCTCAATCACTCGAATGTACCCTCAAAAGCAATTGATATTTTAAGCAAACATAAAATAATAGAATTTTATAACTGGGATAGGACTTTAGAGGTTGTCTAGTTCAACTCCTCACATTAGAGACAAAGAAATAGAGGCTCAGCAACTTCCTGAAAGTCACACAAGGAGTCAGCAAGCCAAACTCAGGTGCGCCTGAGGTCTCCTGATCCCAAGTCAGGCGTCCTTTCCACTGCACCACACGGCGCTCCCTGGTGATGTGACCAGCATGATGTAACCCAAGGACCACACATTTTGCAGAGTTTATTACCTTGGGTTTAGCAGATAGAATAGTATAAAAACCTCTCTGGATTCTCAAGCTCTGACAGCATCACTAGTAAAAGGCACAATAATAGTATTTGTGAAAGATTTTTACACCATTGAAAATTCCTTTACATACACTATGTTTACTACTAATAATTCCTTCCATGTTTTATAACACTTTATAACTTGTGGGAAACATTTTTATGTATTATTTCATGATTATTACACTTACTAAGTTGCCAAGGATTACCACCCCCATCTTACAGATGAGGAAACTAAAGTTCAAAGAAGTTCAAATACCTTGTCATACAGCAAGTGGCAAAGGTGGGACTGAGTCTAAAGATCTGACTCCTAATCTAGTGCTCTTTTCTTATGATATCTAATAAGAGGTATTGGAGTAGCAGACTTTGATTGGAAAAAAAAAAAAACCACTGAGGCACAAAGCTCTAATTTAGGAATTTTATGCAAATTACATATACAGTCTACAGTAGTTGGTTCAAAACTGAAATATTTCACAATATATTCTTCTAACTGTAACACAGGACTTCCTTGACCTTTGTTAATACTGTGAACAGAGCACTATTCATATATACCAAAAATATACCAGTCTCTCCAAATTTGGTAAATCTCACTCTCCTAGGCAATGCAACTAGAAAATCTAATATCTCAAAGGCATTTGTGCTCCTGCCAAATTCAAATCATGTGCATCTGTGGATTTTTCCATCCCTTGTATAATGGGTTTAAATCTCTCTGGAAGGTACATTCTCACAAGTGGAGGTAAGACACATTCTCCCTCTCATGAGCCTTATGATGAAATAATTACTTGGTGGTTAACAAGCAAAATCTTTCCTGCCAATTTGGAATTGCACCAAGAAAAGAGGGAAATTCCAAGAGGCAGTTCAGAATTTGACCCTCAAGATGTGATCTGAATTATAGAAGACTATGGCTAAAAGGAGAACATTCCATTTTCTTATGAGGGTGGGGCAGCGTCTTGGTGTGTTTTCTAGTGAATATGCTGATTTTCCCTCTATGTCTGGGGTGAGAACTTTTCTAATATTTATCTTTAGGAGATCATCACATAATTAAAGGAGAAATGATCTAGGTTAAATGTCAGAAGAAATTTTAGTTCTTATTTAATTAGATAGTATTTGTTTACTATCTATGAGTATACCAGAAATACTTACTGTTGTAAATTCTCACAAATGCATTCATACCTTTTGAATTGAAAAGGATTCAAAGCAGAATCCATTAGTCCTAATGTAACTATTAAAGAAATACAGATATTATATAATATTATGTGGAAATACAGAAAAACATAGAAAAGAAAAACTTTATCCAAAGACATCTGATATATTCTTAAGGCTAAAATTAAAACAGTTGGATAAAAAATCTATCTTTTTGAAGGTACCATTTTCCTCTGGGCTAGCTGTATCATAGAAGTAAGTCTAACCTTCTTCCAAATCCAAATTGTTTCTCCAGATATCTCAGAACTCTGACTGCATAACATGTAAAGTGTTAATCTCATGGCTCAAGTTATTTTAATGGCCTTCTTATATAAAATTTAGTTTTTAACTATGTAATTTTAAAATATATACATAATACTGCCATTGGACACCTTCCCTATAAAGCACATAGGATCTCTAGAGACATGTTAATTAACTTAGGAAGAAACATAATGGATCTGTTCTGATGGGAACAAAGCTGCAAAAGTCACTTTTACCGGTGTAAGTCTGAAGCTTGAAAACATTTTTTAGTTATTACTAAAACCGTAAATAGGTAAGGAAACCACAAAATTTACCAAGTGCATGAAATTAACTTGATGAAGTGTGCAAATATTAGATATGAAATGAATAGTATGTGGTTGTCCAATACTTTGAATAAATAAATAAATAATTGTGATCCATGGCTTTAAATTGACGATATTTGGAGACACATTACATTACCTCCTGGAATACTTTAAGAACTCAAACTTTTATACCAAGTGAAATAATTTTAAAACCTGTATAGAAAGCTGGCATTTGAACTGATTCTGCATGCCAGAGAGCAATAAAACAGATCTGCTTGTCTAAATGCTTTGTTGAATTACACAGCCTCTTTCTCCTTGCCAATTTTTTATTTGCCAAGTTTTATTGATTACTTGGAACAGTCATTGTGAACTCTAGCCTTTGAAGTTTTTCTGTCAATAATACTACATGACTTTCCAAGAGCTTCTTCATTCTATGTGTCAGATGTCATCAGGTTTTAGGAGTTTGTCTGAGGTTGAAAAGACCCAAAAAGGTATGTCCTTTTTTCCTCCAGTATGGAACTGTCCACAATAACTGAAAATCCAGTGGCATTGTATTATTCCATTTCTGTTGCTTATAACAGAATACCTGAAACTGAGTAATTTATAAAGAAATGAAATTTATTTCTTACAGTTTTGGAGGCTGGGAAGTCCAAGGTCCAGAGAACACATCTGGTGAGGGCCTTTTTCTGGATGGGAACCCTCACAGGGTCCTGTGGCAATGAGGATGTCACATGGTGAGAATGGGCTGAGCAAGAGAGAGAAACTGCTCACTCCCTCTCCTTTTAAAGCCATCAGAACCATGCCCATTATTTCATGAATGGATTGATCCATCCACAACAGCACAGTCTTCACAATCTAATCACCTCTTAAAGGCTTTACCTTTCAAATTCCATAATTGGATTTCCCATCCTCATAACATTGTTACAATGGGGGTCAAGTTTCCAATACATGAACTTTTGGGGGATACATTTAACCTATATCAGGCATTTTCACCTGCAGTAAAGAGTAATATTTGCAAAATGTGCTAGACTGCTCTCTCAGAAAGATGAAATCCTGTATTTATTCATTATGCTGGTTGTGTGACTGTCACTTACGCTAACATAGCCTTGGAAATAAACACCAGAAAATCACAGCTTTTTGTTTACCAACTTTCTTCCAGTGGGCCTCCATTCTCTTTTGTCCTAGTCTCCTTACTTTAAGAAACACTAGAATATAATTCAATAGGGGACTTCCTACTCTAAGACAGTAGACTGAAAGATGTTTCCACCTCCTTCTCCTCTTGAAAGTCATCCAGAAACAAAAAGGAAAATAAAAGTTGGAAAAACAAATCCCATCTTAGATAGTCAAGAGAATTCTGAAACCCCAAACCTTAATATACAAAGACTGGTAATGCAGAGGAGAGTTTTAGGAGGCTTAGCATTGGGGAGGAAGGTGACATTTGGAAAGGGGACACTAATGAGAAATAGCCCTGTTTTCCCGTAGAACAATGGGAAAGACTCAGGAACTAAATGCTGAGTGGGAGAGTCAGGAAGCTGTGAACAATTTGGCTGCTGTTCTGAGAGCTACTCAGGAAATGGGGGGGGGGTATCATGCAGTATGCAGATTTTAATCAATTACCCTATCTTCCCCTGTGCTTGTTGTCCCAGAGTCTGGACCCCCTGTCTACGGAGTGGACAGGGGAAGAGTGGGAGCCTGAGGACCTAACTGCATCTTTTCAAACTTCCTAATCAGCACTGTCTCAGCAGCTCCCCTTCCCCAGCTGCATCCCCTGCTCCTCACAGGAGACTAGATGGTTCTTTAATAGGAAATTGAACTGCTCTATCAAAAAGTGTAGATATTGGTATTTTGCTGTCCTGTCCCCTGCCACCACCCCCCACCCCCCGCAAATGGCTTGCTACCTGATCACACTATGGTGAGGCCTAAAAATCCACAACTCCTTTCTCTTCCAAGTCCTACCCACCACAGCACACGCACATACACTGTTGCACGCACAACTTCCACTCAGCTTTTCTGTGTCCCACTCTTTAATATGAGATTTAAGAATTGCTGAACATTGGAAGAAATGTTTCAACATAATAACATGAGCTAAAACTCTCCATGAAAAAATAATAATTCAAAAGAAATGAGTCCATGTTAACATGAGTTAATGCTAATATCCTCACGGAGATGAGAAAAGATACTATATCAACAAAACAAGATGAGAAATCTAAATTTTTTGAAAAAAGGTATAATCAGAGAACAAGAAAGACCTCATCTCTTGGAAATTAAGAATAACTAAAAAACAAAATGTCAGTGGGAGGATTGAAAAATAAAAGTTGAAGAAGTAAATCTTTCTCAAAGTAAAATAATATAGAGATTGACAGCAAGAGAAAAAAGGTAAGAAACTTAAAAGATCATCCAGGAAATTCAATATCTGGATAATAAGAATTCTACAAAGAAGAGTGGGAAGAAATTATCAGAGAAGCAAGATAAGGAAATCTCCTCAAATGGAAGCACAGGAGTCCCCAGAATGAAAGGATTCATTAACTAGTCAGCGTGACACATGACAAACTCAGAACCATACGTATTATAAAGTTCAGAACGTCAACTATAGATGAAGGTCATAAACACTACCAGAGAGACAAAATGGGGCAGTTACTAGGGATTCAGCTACCATTTCAGACAGCATAGACTTCTCAAAAGCAGCACTGGAAGTCAGGAGACAGTGCAGGAATGCCTTCAAAATGCTGAGTGAAAATAATTTCTAAACTTGAATTATAAGCCCAGCCAAACTATTTTTAATGAGGGTAGAAATAAAGATGTTTTTAGTCACATAAACATAAAAAATAATTTTTCTCCCATGCATTTTCTCAGTAAGCTCCTGGAATCTGTATTCCACCAAAATGAGTGAGTGAATTAAAATAGAGGAGAAATGGGATCCAGGAAATGAGGGAACTAATAGGAGAGAAAGGCAACAGTAATTCTCAGGACTCTTTAAAGGAACATCTGACCCAACGTAGACAGGAGCAAGAGGACTGAGGGCTCAAGGAGCATCTACAAGACAGAACACAACAGGGAGCTTATGTGTTTAAGCATTCAGAGTTCTGTGGAAGGTTTGGGTAGGAATTATTTTTAGGAGCAAGAAGTATAGATTGGTGCAGGGAAACAGTCACCTGAAAGGGACATCTCCAGGAAAAAAAAGGGAAGTAACAGATTAGCTGATAGGCTTGGACTTGTCGGGGGGGAAGAGCTCTTGGAGAATGTGGAAACATGTAAGCATAAATTCAAGGAAATTAAAGAAATGACAACAATAAATATGGGGCTATTGTTAACTCCTGGAAAAACAAGCTTTTTATAAGAAAGGAAATAATAATATACTGCTTGATTTGGCAGAGAATATATTTACATACACATAATAATGTAAATACTGAATAGTAATCAAAATTTGTTGTAAAATTCTATGAGGTTTTCAACAAATGGTGGTGGGACAACTGGATGTGCACATGTGAAAGAATGAAGTTGGTCCCCTAACTCACACCACCATATACAAAAAATTAAGTCAAAATGGCTCATAGACCTAAATGTAGGGCTAAAACCATAAAGCTCTTATAAGAAAACTGAAGAGTAAATATTTGTAATCTTGGATTAAGCAGTGGTTTCTTAGATATGACACCCAAAGCACAATCAGTAAAAGAAAAAAATAGATAAATTGGACTATATCAAAATTAAAAACTTTTCTGATTCAAAGGACATCACCAAGAAAGTAGAAGGACAATTTACAGGATGGGAGAAAATATTTGCAAATAATATATCTGACAAGGGACTTGTAACCAGAATATATAAAGAACTTTTACAACTCATACAACTCATAACAATAAATATTCAAGTAACTCAATTTAAAAATGGGCAAAGGATTTGGTTAGACATTTCTCCAAAGAAGATTTACAAATGGCCAATATGCACATGAAAAGATGCTCAACATCATTGTCATTAAGGAAATGCATATCAATATCACAACCACCATCACTGTCATTAGGGAAATGCAAATCAAAACCACTTTACAACCACTAAGATGACTAAAATTTTAAAAAACACAAGTGTTGACACAAAATATGGACAAACTGGAACCTTCATACATTGCTAGTGGGAATGTGCAGTGGTGCAGCTACTTTGGTAAGCAATCTGGCAGTTCCTAAAAGTTAAACATAGTTAACCTACGACCCAGCAATTCCAATCTTAGGAATATACCCAAGAGAATTGAAAACATGTTCATACAAAAACATATACACAAATGTTCATAGCATTATTATGCATAATAGCCACAAAGTGTTATAACAGCCGGAAAAGCCAACCCAGATGTTTGTCACCAATGAATGTATAAAGCAAATGTGGTATGTCCATACAATGGAATATTACTCGGCCCTAGAAAGAAATGAAATTCTGACACACGCTACCACATGAATGAACCTCGAAAACATTATGCTGAGTGAAAAAGCCAGACACAAAGTGCCACATTTTGTACGATTCCATTTATATGAAATGTCCAGAATAGGCAAATCCAGGGAGACAGAAAGTAGATTAGTGGTTGCCTAGGGCTGAGGGGAGAGAAGAATAGGAAATAACTGCTAATAGGTACAATGTTTCTTTGGGGTGATAAAAAGTATCTAAAGGGGCCGAGCCCGTGGCGCACTTGGGAGAGTGTGGCGCTCCCGCCGCGGGTTCGGATCCTATATAGGTATGGCCGGTGCGCTCACAGCGCTCACTGGCTGAGCGCCGTGCGGCCAGTCTCAAAAAGGACAAAAAAAAAAAAAAACTTTCTAAAGCTAGATAGTAGTGATGGTTGTACATCTCCGAATATACAAAAAAAAACATTGAATTGTACATTTCAAAAGGGTGGTCATATGGTATGTGAATTATTTCTTGACAAAGCTGTTATATAAAACATTATATTAGGAACATGAAGGCAGGAGAAGGACGATAATGGAGCTATTGGACATGGATAAACTATACTGAGATACACGGGTCTAAAGAATGCTGATCTGCAAATTATTTAAAAATATGGAGATATATTCCAGAAGAAACAGCTTGAAAGAATACAGAAGCTGCATCTAAGAAGCAGGACTATGGAGGGAAGATAGGCAAGGGATTGTTCTCTTTGATAATGAGCCCTTTAAGACTTCTGGAAACATTTTAAACTACGTGCCTGTTTTACTTTGATAAAAGCAAAATTTTTGAATTCATGCTCAAAATTATAAGCATTACAATAATAATAATAATTCCACTACTGCTTAAGCCTGGCTCCTAAAGCAGCAGGCAGAGGGTTTATCAAGAATAGTAATGCCAGTGAAATATTTAGGCAGTGTGCAAAGAGCTCCCTGGAAAGCTTTCAGCAAGCAGAAGGGCAATGTGGCTCTCGCTTGGTTTCTCCTCACAAAGGAGATCTTTGCAGTCCCTAAGAATGTAAAATATTTCAGAGCCAACTTAAGATCATATCCTAAGAATGGCTAGTTAACGATTGTTCAAAAGCATAATATGAAAAACCAGGCAGGGCAGGGTTGGAAACAGCACTGTGTATCCCTGCCCTGTCACTGTGTGTAGGTATCTGCTGGTTCCGAGCTTCAATGCCTCATCTGTGAAATGGAGATGACAAAATCCTCAAACCTTGCTGTGAGGATTGGCTAAGGAAATGTGTGAGAAAGCATCTAGCACGGCTCAAAGAAAGTGCTGGACGAATGTCCTTTTTATTCATTAATTAGTTCAAAATGAAATGAGTTATGATTGAAAAAAAGAGAGAGGGAAAGATTTCCCCAAAAGGCAGACCTAATCAGTGTAACTATTTCATTCTGCAAAAGAAAAACTGAATTATATTCCACACGTTTCAATTAATGTTTTAAGCAAGGAAAAATTGCTTGACCATTGTGTGACTTCATGTTTCTTAAAGTATCTCATTTATACTCAGAATAATTCATGAGAATTAATTTGTAACAGCTCTAGAATGCTTTGAATTCCTCCATTAGTTACTGTAAATACAAAGTACCATTAAAGGGAATGCTGTATCTTCCAGTCTCTAGCCTTTGTGTTCCCTGCTCCTTGAGGAACACACACAGAATTACACAGCACAAAACTTTCTCCCTTGAGTCAAGAAGACCCGGGCTCAAAGTTGAATGCCTCTGCCATGTACCTACCCGGGGCAACTTCTCTGAGGTCAAATTTGCTCATCTGTAAATTTGAGTTAATGTCCCCAAAGCTACAAAATCACCTTGCTGGGTGGTTTTGTGGATTAAATGAAATATTGTTTGAATTAGTGTCAACAACATAAGAACCATTTAATAAATATTAATTTCCTTCTTCTGATATTTTTAGGTGCATCTCAACTGCCTTCTTAAAGATACTAAAATATCATCCAAGGTATGATTTTGCATTATTGTGAGCTCTTTCTTCTCACTTCGAGGGATGTTTGATAATCTGTCTGGACAATTATTCCTTCTCCAATAATTATCTAGACTGCCTTCGTTCCTCCTTTTCTGTATTTCAAACACATAGAAAGGAATAGTAGTAACCATTACCTATAAAGCTCCATGAAAATTTTAAGATTTTCACATATTTACCTCAGATATATCTTTTTAAAAAATCATGTGATAGAGTTGAAGATCCCTATTTTGAAGTTAAAATACATCATTCCTAGGCATGTTCTTAAGCTTCCATTACACATACATGTACCTACAATATATAAAATTGTTCTGCAAATTTCTGAAGTTAAAAAAAATGTGTCATATTCTATGCAGTGTTCTGTGGCTTGCCTTTTTCACCCAACATTGCTTTTGAGATTTATCCAAGTTGATTCATTTTAGTTTCATATAAAATTCCATTGCATGAAAACGCAACTATGAATTTGTCTCTGTTCCTGTGATGGACATTTAAGTTGTGTCCACATTTCCACTAACACCAAAAATCTTGCAATGAATGTTTTTGAACAATTATCTTTATTTGCATATTCCAGAATTTTTCTAGGACAGTGGTTCACATTTTTGTCTTAGGACAAAATGGCAGTAATAAACCCATTTCATGTTCATTGTTGCATTAAAGCTACACATAGCTTTAAGTTTACAAGATATTGCCAAATTGTTCTCCAAAGTGATTGACCGAATGCATACTTTCATCATTAGTATATAAGCATTCCTCTTTCTTTATATCTTCTCCAACACTTGGTATGGTTAGGCTTATTAATTTTTGCCACTCTGATAATTAAGAAATAGTATCTCTTTATTATTTTAATTTCCACTTCCCTACAACAAGGTTCTTTTTATTAACTTTCCTCAAATCACCAAGTTTGAGTATACCAGGATCCTTCTGTGGGTTTCTTTACAAAATTTTGTTTTAAAGCAGTTGTTTGGAACTCAGAACACATTATTATCATTAAACCTAGAGACATGATATAAATAATGGTTCTTGTCCAAGACTAGCCCACAAACTGAGTTACCATATAATGTAGGAGATTAAGAGATCTAAAGACTCT
This sequence comes from Galeopterus variegatus, assembly GCF_000696425.1. Lineage (NCBI taxonomy): Eukaryota > Metazoa > Chordata > Mammalia > Dermoptera > Cynocephalidae > Galeopterus > Galeopterus variegatus. Next base: position 246,675 of record NW_007726270.1, on the reverse strand, counting down.
GACAGCACAATACAGTCAGAGGAGTGCTGGACTCAAACTCTGAAGACCACATCTCTACTCTCTGTCATTCCTCGTCTGTGTTACCTCTCTGAATCTATTTTCTCAACCATAAAATGGAAATTATAATACACATTTTGCCTACCCTATTGCAAGGATCGAATGAGATGTGAAAATTCATTAAAACTCTTAAGTGATGGTATATCACACAATGGAGCACCATGCAGCTGTAAAAAAAAGTATAAGGAAGACATCTATAAACTGAAATGGAATCATTTCTAGGACATATTGTTAAGTGAAAAAATCAAAGGGCAAGAGTATATATATTTTGCTATCTTTTGTGTATGGAAGATATACAGATATAAATATAGAGAAGTTATAGATATACAGATGTATGTCTATACATATCTCCGTTAGCTTATTTTTGTAAACAGAAACACAGGACAGATAAAGCAGAAATTAATATGATTAGTTCCCTATAGGGGTAGAAGGAAATCGAATGAAAGGGACAGAAAAGGGAATGTCATACCTCTAAGTGTATCTTTTTGTATAGGATGGACTTTTAGAACCACACTAGTGTTTATATACTACAAAATAAAATTAAGTTAAACTAAGTAAATAAGGTGGAGGAGCGAAAATCCTAAAATGCAGTTCAAACAGACAAATGATTTAATTGCACTTAAAATGGAGAGCATGACCACGCTGAAGGGGAAGTAACCCAAGTAGCTTTTTAAAAAAATCTTTGGGATATAATTCATATTCCATAAAATTCACCACCAAGCACTTTTTGAACACAGTATTCTGACTATAAAGACAAAGCTGATTGCAAATAAATCTTGAACTCTATTTAGTAGCATTTGTTTTAGCAGTGTTGTGGGTTAGCAATTCTGAAAAACTTTCTATTTATTGTAGGACTGCACAAATGAGAACTTGTATTGATAATGCTGAGAAGGGACACAAATATGTAATGCCAAAAGGCTGAGAAGCACCCTGCGGTGTTGGATTGGAATCTGTGGTATTAGCGTGAACTCATGGTTTTTAAATATATAGTTACATTTGTGAGTATGTGTGTATCTGCTCTAGTTTTTTTCTGCTGAAAGGACCTAGAAATGATGACACCTGAAAATCAATGAACACACCTAGTGCCCAGATGTTGGATTCTATATACTGTTTTCCACTAAAAAGAACCAACTTCTCAGAAAAAAAGCATATTACAAAGCTGGGGCAGGGAAAGTAGAATATGAGCCTGGAACACTTTGTTATGCCGTAAAATAAAGAAGTGCTCAAAAAATAATGGGGTCATGGGAAAAGCACATGGGAAATAACTTGAAGGAGCTCCCACTGAGCACAGGCTGGGAAAAGTTGAATATTGAGATCAGTAATGATAACAATAGATCATAACCCATTGAGTAAGATAAGAATCCATTAGTCTGTACTGATTAAATAAACAAGTAAGTATACAAGAGAGAAGGAAAAGGTCTTCTAATGTAATTAATAAACTTAGAGAGAATGGTGGACTTGGATAGTCACCATTTTGCACCTATCAGATGGATAATTGATTTAGGCAAGGATCATCAATTAATGTTCAAACTAGTTGTAGGTATCTCACCACAGATTACTACCTTTGAGAGAACACTTACTGTGAGCTATGTGGTTTCTGTTTAATCATCTCAGCTCCATGAGGTAGCTACGATGTTGGTCACCCCATTTTACGGTTTAGGAAACTGAAATTTAGATATTAAGTAACTAAAGCCACATGTCCTAGAGATGGGATTCAAATCCAGGTGGCCACAGCCAGACCTGTCCCTTCCCCCGTTCCCGAGTACCTCCTGCCTGGGCTGGGGATCCTGAGGGGACTCCAGCTGCCTAGCAACCTGGCTCCCTGGCATCCCCAGCTCTAGTGGGAAGAGACTTGAGGGTGAGGGTCCAACATGTGGTAGGGACACAGTGTGGCTTTGGGAGGCCCCATCACAGTGGCAGCTGGGCAGAGGCACAAGGTGGGATGTGGTCAGGTGACAGCTGGCTGTTTGGCCGATATTCATCTGTTCTTATTCCACATCCATTTCTCCTCATTCAGGCTCAAGTCTCCCACTTTCCCTTTAAAAGCATAGTGAGGGGAGGGTGACATTACCTGAATTAACCAGATAGTTATCTCGTCTCACATTTGATTTGACCCATGTAAGCACAGACCCAAAGTGCTCCAGTCAGCAGAAATCTTGTCTGTCTCTCTTCTAAACGTGGTGGCTGAGACCAGGGCTGAGCTCTCATATTATCTGTACACATCAGGGCCGACTTACAAAGGGCCTCGGGTTCAGCTGTTGGATGTTATCTTTGACAAGGTTATATAAATAGCTACAGAGATTGACAGGATTAAAAGATTTCCATCATGCCACCTTAATTGTTAAATGCAAACGTTTTTAGTATAGCACTGTTTTTATAATTGTTTCGAAAATTATAATTATTTAACTTATTAATTTTAGTACATCAGGAGCATCAAGAAATGGAAGTGATGCAGAAGCTCTCCTTCTGGATAGTTCCAATCTGTATGTCTGTTTCCTGCTTTAGAGTGTAATTTCTTTGAGGTTACGTGAGGTCACATGATGGTCAATAGAGTTTGTTGAATAAAATAAACTGTTAGTCTGTTAACCAACAGATCATCAATTTTAGAAGGCCTGGAATGATACCAGCAACAATAAGGAGAAGCACTCTGTTACAGAACTATAGCAAATGGAAATTCTAGCAACAAAGTCAAGATGACTATTGGCTTTGAGCCAATTTGGTTATTATTTTTGCTAGAATGTGATTTTTTTCCTGATATTTAAATCATCTTTTATTTATAGCTTTTCATGCTGCTTTATTTACCTGGATTTAAAGTCATGTTTTTATTCAGAGATTGCTTATTGAAATGGTATTATAAGTATTTTGTTGAGTATCAAAAAACAAACAGTAAGTTCTTTTTACAAAATGCTTCTCATTCTTAATGGGTAGTTTTATGTTTTTCTGTTGGAATAAAAATTAAAGGAACATTATCTCCTAGAACAAAACAATTCATCACAGTGATTAACCCAAGCGGGTTGGACACACATAGGATAATCCTAACCTTGGAGTTCAAGGTCACTGAGAAAGACATCATGACATTCCAGGTGCATGACTATGTGCCATAGGACTGTGCCTCGCTCTGATGCCACATAGTGTCAACATGTCCAAGATCTCTGAAATACACAGTGTTACAGGAGGAAGTTTGAATAAATTTTAAGGCCTTTGTGTATCTGTAATTTAAAATATATTTGCTATCAACTGTCCCTGTCCCAACCACTCCCAAATTCTGCTACTTTTCCAGGTGCTGAGAAGAAATTCAACCAAACTAGATGTGTTTTCACTTTCTTTTAAGTTTGAATATATAAATGTAGGGTCAACTAACCTATACATATAGGTCATATATCCCCTTTGCAGTAAATCATTGCTTTTATCTCTTTGTTACTAGGGTAGAAATTATCTATTCAATTAGAAGGTAAGTTAGAGACCCAAAAGGCATCTCTAAAATGAAAATTTTAGTAACATTTGAGGGTCTATAATATACCAGGTGCATTTTTATGAAAATCAGGTGAGATAAAGTTCCCATTTTAGAGAAAAGGAAAATTACATTCAGTTAAATTACCTAGAGTTTTACAGTGAATAATGACAGAACTGTGTTTAAACCTTGTCATTCCGTGTTTCCTGCGACACTGCCCTTCAGATATTCCTTCCACTCCCACCTCCAGATGCCTTCCCAGATGGGAGCACGCTGCCTGACAGTGCTCCCGGGACTCCCCAGGTCCCAGAGAGGAACACAGAGATGACAGTAAGCATCAGGGATTTCCAGAAGCAGAGTAGGGAAGCCACACGTTATCTTCTGTTTCTCTCACAATTCTCTCCTGAGCTAGAGGCTGATTTCTCTTGGGTCCTGGTCTGCTTTTTAGCACGTGGGGAGCTTCGTCCGGGAGACTCTGTGTGCAGGTGAGGCCGGCCGCTGGTGGGGCAGTTTTTTTTTCAGGGGAATGAAAGCATCCCCACTTGCCACAAATCCAAGCCACACCTCACCCTGGTTCTGAACAGTATTAAGGCTGGTATCTCCATCAGTCTGGGTTCTATGCCACTTAACTCAAATTCTGGCTGGAAGAGAGCAATGCTATGTATCACTCTCCTCTAGAGCACCGACAAGTGTGGGGAGTCCTCTCGGTTCCACGAAATGCCTGCAGCTGAAGTCCTGGGACTCTTGAATGTTCTCCCATCCGCTCATTCTCACACTCTTCTCTTGCCTGCGGGCCCCCCACGTTCCATACAGTCTGGACTCAGGGTTCGGCCCCAGGTGACCTGTTGTGCCACAGTTGGCCATGGGGTCTGTGAGGGCGGGTCCCTTTGTGTACCCACATTACCAGTACCTGGTATATAGAATGTGCTCCATAAATGTGAGTTTAGTGAATGAACATAAAGTCATATTTTATTCTCCTGGGCCAAAGAGTAATTTCGTATTTGGGCATGAGTTTTGGAAGTGACCTGGCATCCGCAGTGAATGAGGAAGTTTGTTTCTGCTGCTCCTTCAGAACACAAGCAAGCAAAAGACATGGTTTCTGGGTCTGCAGACCTTACAGTTTTATTCATACATGTAGAAAAAACTAACAATGATCCATGAGAGTTTTTGACAAATGCCTAACAAACTGCACAAATAGGAGGTACTATGCATAATCCAAAGAAGCGTAGCCTCCACTGTAAAAGAGAGCTTTGAAATACGTGAGTTTTGAAAGATGGCTGGGGTTTAAAGAGACAGTGCAGGGAGGAGGAAATTTAAACGAGCAAATGTATAATTGGTAGGGGAATGGGCCAGGAGAGTTTAAAAATACAGAGTACGGCAGCCTGGTTGGAGAAGGGTTTAAATTAAAAAGCAATAAGAAATAAGGTTCAAAAGGCGGGTGAAGTCCAGATGATACAGAGCTCTGAACACAGTTCTTAGGAGTTTGGGCTTCGTTTTATAAGAAATAAGCATGTATGTTAGGATTCTCTGGCTGATATAATAAACTCAACCTAGTTTAAAAGTAAAAAAGAATTTTCTAGAGAATTTGGGATCTCTTGCACATTGTCATTACCTTGTAAATAGTCATTACATTGAATTGACATTTTAAAATAATCTTTCTTGAAGATGGATGGGAAAAATAAAGACAAGAACAACAGATATGATGAGAAGGGGGTGGCCGCAAGAACATCTGCTGGATGAGCTTGGGCTGAGTGGAAGGAAACTTGAGGTCATTCTAATTCAGTAATCTTTGCCCTCCGCCTCATTTCTGGGGCACCTTGATCATTCCCAAAAGGCATGTTGATGACTGAGAGAAGTACTGGATCTTCCTGGCTGTTTTCTCTGCAACTAGGGACTAAGAGTTTCCTGTCAAGGAAAACATCTTCACAGCAGGAGCCTTTTCCTTTTCTGCTCCACTTTATTGTATCACCAGCACACAAAATACTTTCATTGTGTCTCATTCTGCACAAAGCACAAAGTCAGGCAGTGTTATTACTTTTAAAAGCCAGGGGAACAACCAGACACTGAATGATGGATGGTCATAATTTTATAGTGAATTTTCCTTAATTGTATGTCTCAATCTTATTTTGTCTTGAGAATTAATTCAGAGAGAGAGCTCCACTCAGCCTGCTAATATGAGAATAAGCAGCTGAGAAAGCATGAAGTGTTTAACAAGCTGTGGGTATAGGTCAGACAAAATCAACATCCCTTCATCTGTTCGAAGAAGACACCAAAAAAGATGCCTAACAAGCAGAAGATGTGGTTTCTGAGCCCACAGACCTTATGGTTCTATTCATACACATAGGAAAAAATAACGATTCATGAGGGTATATGACAAAGAAGATAGCAAACAAACAAATTAAAAGGAACACTGAGATCTGAGAGGGAGGCAGTTTGGGAAATATGAGTGAGCAAATTTTCTCATACTTTTTTTCTTTCAAAACAATTATGAACTCGTACAACGTCATAGGAAGAGAAACTTAATGGAAACTGTGATAACTGTTATTCCAATTTAACTTGCCTTATTATAATTTTCCTTCCAAATCTCTCATGTACATCTATAAACCTTACATTGTTATATATAAGGTTCATCTAAGATGTTGTGTTCTGGCTTTTAAAAAAAAATTTTATTGTATGTAAACATGTCCACATTTTGACATTAGTTAGCACATTTGTCATTTTAACATCTGTCACTTCTCACCGTGTAACAGAGATGCAAAGTTTACTTGGAACCCAAATATTAAAAGCAATGAGAAGCCCAAAGAGACTGCACCAAGAAAACTCCCTCAAGAAGGAAAAAATAAGGTGCAGCCCCGGGTTGGTATTTGCTTCAGCTTTTATTGTAAAGACAAGCAAATACAAGAGAAAAAAACAACTTAATTAATCATTTGTCAAAGGAACGAAAAGACATTGGCTATGGGACAATCTCTGGAAAACATCTTGAGAAACAAAGGAAAGGGAGTAAAGCTGGATAAGAAATGACCTCAAAGTTCTTATCTAATCTAGCAGACACTATTTGCTGTTTTCAGCACATGCTGTTTTCAGCACTTAGGTTCTGCATAAGTGCATTTAGGACTTTTGCCCTTTGTGCAGTCCCTGTTCTTTGTCAAGCCTATGTGCTCCCACAAATATCCCTATAGCATCCTATCATGTTGGACATAGCCCCTACATACTTGGAAATTGGAGAGTGAGTTAGAGAGTTTTAATAGCTACAGGCTTTTCCCCAACTATAAATGGACTTGGAGCATGTACAAATACAACAAAGTGAAGCATTATAAAGGAGGAGCAAGGAAAGTCCTTAAATAAAGGATTTTGTTATGGTTGTTTGTATTGCTAGGGCTAGGGCTCACAGACCCCTCAAGCCTGTTGTACAGAATGGGTCACAAACCCTTCACATGTAGGTCCACAAAGTAGGTAATTGGGAAAGGTCCCAGGAGCCATTGGCAGATGACGTGAGCTCAGTCTTCAGCAGCAGTAGCAGCAGCAGCAGCAGCAGCTTACAGCAACAGACTCCAGCAGCAGTAGCGACCTTCCTGGGGGCATTGTGGGGCCGGGGGCCCTGTGGATCAGAGCTGCTTGTACTTTATACTTAAGTCCATAACCCAGGACACCTGGGTGCACATTCGCAATTACATTAGACAATAACCAAGGAACACCTGGGCACACATGCATATTTACATCAAATTCTTGGCAAGATTCTGAACATCTGAGGGCCCTGACTATTTTCGTATATTTTCCCAATGTTGTTATTTTCAGGAGTAAGGTTTTAGAAATTTCTGCTCATAAGTTTTTCTTTTCCATAAAAATCCCACAGGGGTAAGATACTAATTCATTGAAGAGTGCTGAAAGAGCAGAGTGAAGAAATCTGTGTTCCAGTTATAGAGTTATTATTAGTTCTAAACTCACTGTTTTACACTCTGCTTTGTGATGCTGAAGCTGAGACTGCAAACCACAGATCAGCTTTGCCAAAATCTCCATGTTTGGCTCTGTTCAATAGTGATACTAGGGGAAGTCTCTAAGTCTGGAAGGGAAAAAGGGATTTGTTTCTTCCTACTTGATTTCTGTGACTTCCTGTCTGCTTCCTGCATGACTTCCTGTGTGACTCCCTGTCAGCTTGCTGTTCCCGTGAACATTTCTGTGGCAACATATCCTTACCCTGGCAGCAGTAGTTCCTTCCTGAAGTATCTGGATCCAGTTTGCAATTTTCCCAAGGCTTGCAGAACCCGCTCTATTGCCTCCCCTCACCCCCCACCCCAAGCTCGGAGATTCCAGCACCAGCTAAGCAGTGCGCCCTGCTCAGAAGTCTGGATTTCCATTTGTTATTTTTCTTTATTTCATTTTTTCTTTCTTACCTGCCTTCTGTTGAAATGATAACATTTTTTATATCCCCTTATCTTTTTCTATACTGGTATTGATGTTGTAGATTGCATTTTTATTCTTTTAGTGGTTATGCTAAATTTTGGGGATACATATGAGGGTACTTTGTAAAATTCATGGAAAGATTTGTATTATCTTTTAATTCTATTTTTCCTTGAACTTTTTGAAATACCCTTGCATTTCACTATGAATTTCTCTAATACAGTGTAAAGTTTTTTAGAATTTCTCTTTCTTAAGAACACAGCAAAGACCTTAGCATACTTTAATTACCTATTAAGACTCTGCATTCGTCTTATCATTGTTTTTCTACTTATTATACAAAAATAGTTAATACTGTTTTTCCAAGTTAATTAAATATATTAAAAAATTACTACTTTCTTTGCTCACCTGTGTTTCTTATAGCCCTTCTTTCTCTCAGAGGTTGTATTTCTATTGTGAGTATAATTTATACTCCCTTAAATTACTTGTATAATCTGAAAAATGTCCTTGTTGTATAATCACTTTTGAATGGTTATGTAACTGGGTATACAATTCTAGGTGAACGCTCTTGACAACTTAGTTTCTTCTAAGTTTAATATCTTGAAGATATCATTACCTCGTTTTCTGGTTTCTATTATTATATGAGAAGCTGGCTGTTACTAATTATTATCCTTTATCAGAAATCAGCCTTTCTTTCCTCTGGTAACTTCTACAATTTTTCCTTTTACCTTGAATATTATACACTTTTACTCTCGTGTGTTTAGGAATGAATTTATTTTTAATTAGCCTGCAAATTGTTCAGAGTGTACTTAAATTCAAAGAGAAGAGTATTTTTTCATTTTAGAAAAATTTTAGCCACTATTGTTTCATTTATTTCTTCTCTACTTGTCCTTCAAATTTCTTCTTTGGGAATGCAGATGTATATTTGAGCTTCTCAATTTATCCTCCCCAGTTCTTAATTTTTATTTCATATTTTTATATCTTTGCCTCTCTGTGCCTCATTCCAGGTGAATTCCTCAGTATAACTGTCAATTCACTAAGTCTCTTTTTGACAGTATCCCTCTAGAGTTTATTCTGTATGTTTAATTTTAAATTTTCATTTCTAAGTCTTCCAACTTGTACTTTTTAATATTAACCTTTTTCTTTATCATTAATTATTTTATTTAATAATTCCTTATTATTTAAAAATTGATATTATTCCTTCAGTTATCTCTTTGAGAATGCTAACTTTTTTAATACTTCTGACTTTCATAAAATTAACTTCATCTGAGGTGAAATTATGAGAGATGTTTTCATTACTGATTTTGCTGGCTAACTTTCTTGGTACTTCTTTCTGTGTTTTGAAATTTTGGCATGCAGACTCAGTTTGAATAGAAGTTTATTGCTGCTGCTGCTGCTGCTGCTGTGACAGTTGTCATTATTGTGGTGAATTTTTCTCTCTTCTATGTTCTCTGTGCTATTGCGAATTGGATTTTTTTACATTGTGTTTTCTAATTGCATATCAAATATATAAGAATAAAAAATATCTTTATAGACTTCTCATATCCTGCAGCTTTTATAAATACATGTATTCTTTTTTATCACTTTCTGGTATATTTTTTGTTGTTGTTGTTGTTGTTGTTAAAAGATGATAGGGGTTTTGTTTTTGTTTTGTTTTTTTTTTTTTTCCTTTCCAATGTTTATAGCTCTTATTTGTTTTTTCTCTTGATTAGCTATGTCTAGCTTTTCTAATACTGTATCAGCCAGGATTTAATCAGGAAAACAGAAACCACAGAAGGAATTTAACATAAGGTTTGTCTAAATTGATTAAATTGTCACTGAAGGACAGAAAATTCAAAAAGAGAACACTGAGGTAATAAAGGGAACACTGAGGGGAACAAAGGGAAGAGCTTGGGGTAATTGAAACCTAGAAGTTGGAGGAGGAAACCTACACAGTTGGGTCCCAGGCCTCTGAGGAAGGGGCACCATCAGCTGTTGCTGGTAATTCAGGAGTTTCAGAGAGGGGTCTTATAAACCCAGGGCTTAGGATTTTGAGAAGGGGCACAGGCTGACTGCTGTTTGTACCTCCAAATGGGTGTGTGAGGCTGATTCTCCACGTATCAAGAGGAAAGCCGGAGACTGGAACCAACTACTGTCCCTGGGATGAGAAGCCATTGCTGGGACATCTATCAATTCATTTGGGGGAGACTCTGCTATAAGCCATGTCAGTGATTCCTTGAGCTAAAAAGAAACTGAGACCAAATACATATACTGAGGATTTATTGAGCAAATATGATGATTGCAACAAGGGAATAATATATATCAGGTAGCCCTGAAAATGTGTTCCAAAGAGGGCCAGCAGAGCTTAACATTTTATAATCACAAGAAGAGATAAAGGTCAAAGGAGAGAGAGAGAAAGATAGCCCCACCCTGATTACTTCATTGGTAGTGCATGACATGTAGATTTGAGATTGTTACTAACTTACATCTACATGTAGGGATGTAAGGTAAGGGTAATAAGAAGTATTCTAGGTTATGTTATAACTTTCTGGTGCCATTGTGGTTGCTTCTAAGTAAAATGGTCTAATGATAGTGTGTTCCAGGACAAGTGGACTTGATTACTGACTTATCCCAGATCTCTCAAGGCAGTATAATTTAGCTGACCTGGTCAGAACAGATTCTTTTGGTTGTCAGATTTAATCACACTCATTTGAGATTCTCCATGACTGCAAGGCTGAGTAGACCTCTGAAGTCAGACTGACCTGCTTTGGAATCTTGGCTCTTCCTAGTTATGTGATCTTATACAAACATGTTTCCACGTTGTTGGGAAAGTGAAGGAAAATGGTCAGGGCCTCTCAGATGTTCAGAATCTTGCCGAGCATTTGATGTAAATATGCACATGCTCCCAGGTGTTCCTTGGTTATTGTCTAATGTAATTACGAATTGTACACCCAGGTGTCCTGGGTTACAGAGTTAAGTATAAAGGATGAGTGGCTCTGATCCACAGTGTCCCCCCCTCCCCTGGGGTGGCCATTGGTAGTCCGCCACTGCTCCTGGAGGCTGTAGCTGCAAGCTGTTGCTGCCAGGGCCCCGGGACCCTCTGCAACGATGCTGCCACCACCGGACCTGTAAGCTGCTGGACCTGTAAACTGCTGCTGCCGTTGCTGAGGACTGAGCTCATGTCGTCTGCCAATGGCTCCTCGGATCTTTCCCAATTATCTAGCATGGACCTGCATGTGAGGGGTCTGGGGACCCAACCTGGCATGTGAGGGGTCTGGTGACCCAGTCTGTACAATGGGTTTGGATGGTCTGAGCCCTAGCTCTGACAATATAAATGGAAACTTAGTATAACTAAACTAATGAAACATTTTGGCTTTAGTTATGATTTGTCTTACTCGACAACTGGCATAGTCCTGTAGCTTGATACACATTTATAAAATGGCAATAATAAGAGTGCTTACATAAAGCCATTTATAAATAGAGCACATAAAAGACTTAGGCATAGCAAATAGAAAAAACCAAACAAATGTTAATTATGATGTTGTGATGTTTTTAGGCTTCTTAGAAACCACAACAACAGCGTTGAGATGACAGTGTCTTCTTGGCTCCTCTCACTTAACAATCTTGGCCTGGGATCGGTTAGCAATATTCTCTTTCTCTTGACAGTATTGGCTTGAGGACACAGCTTGGAATAGCGAGTTATACTGACTTAGGAATTTGCCTCATACATAGGCTCACACTACACCTCAACTCCAACTGGAAAAAGCTTTGGAGGGTTTGGGGGATCAGGGCTCTACACTTCATCATATTCACAAGGTAGCTCCAATCCACCTGCCAGAATGTCCACTCTTTTCTAATCAGGACACTAACTTTAATCACAGGAAATTAGCTGATATTATCCTGAAAGGTACAAAATGAATTTCTCAGTCTGTCCCTCCGTCCTCACAGAACAATGGCCCTGCTTCCCTCTGTCCCTTTTGGAAGGATACCTCTCAATATTCAATAAATAAACTGTCTTTCATGTCTGGAATATCTTCTTTATTCATTTTCTTAATTGCAGTTTCAGATTTCTTTGCTACAAATGTTATTCCTAGACTGGGATCTTATTCAGTTGTCTATTGTGGTACATTTTATGAGCATCCTCATCTTCGTACAATTTAGCTGTGATTTGGGTTTTCTAGCTGCTGTGTCGTCAGCCCGCCTGTGTCTCTGCTACCACAGCTCCACTCCTGCTAACTCCTAGCACAGGTTTCTCTAAGAACATTTATAGTGCAGCTCAGTCTCTCATAGGTACACAGCATTCCTTTTTATCAGATTTTTTTCTCTTTTATAAAAGTAGTTAGTACTAGTTCATCCAAGTCTCCTTTAAGCAATTCTCTTACTTTTGCCACTGTGGGTGTCTTGTCAGGGTTATTTTTCATTGTTTTGACTATTTTTATTTATGTTTTCTTTAATGTGTTCAACCTGTTGTGATGTTACTTTTCTCTTTCTGGCAAATGTTTTCCCGCTTATTATAGTAAAAGGAATGTATTTATGTAATGTATTTATCTCATTATGCTATGCCACGGCCGATCTTGATTTTCTATAGATAGTTCTATTTAAACAAGACATATCTGGTTTCTCTATCCAGGCAGCAAAATACTTTTATTATCAATTTATTTTGTCTAATTTAATCTTTTATCTGGCAAGATATCCTAGATATTGCTCTTGCTCAATTTTCTAGTGACATTAGAAAAAGAATTTAAATAAGACTATTACAACGTTAACAACATTAGATGGAGACAATAATTGTTAGCATTATTTGGAATTCTTTGCTGCCAAAGAACTCTGGAAGCAAATCTGGAAGCAGAGTTGGCGACAGAAGAAAAGGGAACCCATGCTTTAGACAGATACTGTGACTGGGTGGTGCCTACGGTGTCCTCCAGCACTGGGATTCTGTGTTCTCCAAGGTACGAGGAGGCTCTCAAATCCTGTGCAATGCTGGGCACATTAACTCTCTCTCTCTCACTTCTCCCTCGGCACCATGGTGTCATTTCTAAGCAAATACCTCAGAGGCAGCCTTACCAAATAAGGAAACACCAGTTGTTAAATGACGGCCTCTTAAGATCCAAACAAAACCTACTTTCAGCTTTTTACCATGTTAAACACAAACAAGCCCCCGCGTGCCAGGCACCTCTCACTCTTCCCTTCAGCTCATCTTTCTCCAGCCGCAGCTGCGGGGCCAGCTGGCTCTGGTTTCACCAGCCTTGTGCAGGTGAGGTGTGGCCTGGCAGTCTCACGCCTGAGGCCCGCCCATCTCTCCTCTCACCTCCTGCTCATTGCTTGCCAGTGGGGAGAACCACCAGATTCTGCACTCAGAAATGCACAGTTCGCAGTGTAGGAGCTTAACACCCCACTAGGCCAGGGTCTGTGGGAGCCACAAAAAATGCTTCTCTCTTTGAGCCCTGTGCAGCCCTGAGATGCATTTCTTCTAAGGCTCCCATAATCCCCAAGTGCCATGATCCTATGGGACTGAAAGCTAGTCACCTCCAGTGGTAGCTGTTGGGGAGAACTAATTTTAAAAACCTCCCAACCCAGGATTCCTCTCCATAAAGGTAATAGAGAAAGAAACCTTTTACTGTTGAATAAAAATTAAACCAGAATATGATGCACATCACAGGAATGCACTAAGAGATTGCAAAGACAGACAGAAAGCTCGCCCCTTTCTATAGCCAAACAGATACAACCCATTCTATATATGTTTTCAAGATAAACAATGACTAGTCGCGTAGGAGCACCTGACAGCACTGTCTGTAACACATGCTGCTTCATAACTTTACCTGGTAGTTGGGGTGACCCTCTGTGTCAGCTTATTGGCTTGATCCAATGGAAAAACAAACTTCTCATATCTTTATGACAGGAGGTAGTTTTGCAAATTGGAGCAAGGGTCCCACCAAAATTAAACTCCTCCCCTCCCACAGGAATCGGGAAAGAGGGGAGCTATCTGTTTTGATGTTTGCATTTTAAATTGATGGCTCCCACTTCTGATGAAAGACATTCCTGGGTCATAAAGTTGAAAAATAAATGCCAGCTGACAAAGGGCCTGTCTAGTGTTCTAAGGATACACCCTGAGGCGGTGAGAGTGTACTTACAATCACAGATTGTTTTTAAGCAAATGGTCTGAGACAAGGGATTGGAGAGAAACCCCTTTCCCTGATTTCAACAGGGAGAACAGCCTCTTGTTTTCAGTCTGTCTTTGTCCTTACATAGCAGATGCAACAGTGCATTCTTGTCATGGCTTCCCCATCCCTGGCCACCCCCTTCCTCCACCTCTGCTCCCAGGCTCACTTACCAAAAGCTACCACCCTTGAAAGTCTGTTTAGTGGGAAGCTCCAGGCAAGGTACTCCATAACAAAACACCGTAATCAAAACTGAAAGGCAAAGAAATTGGGAAAAATACCTATCACAAATGAGTGACAAAATTAATATTCCTAATATATTAAGAGTGTACAAATTAATTTTAAAAAATCAAACCCCAAAAGAAAATTGCAAATTAAATTATAAATCTTTTTTCCTGCCAGTTATTAAACATTTTTATTTATTTATTTATTTATTTATTTATTTATTTATTTGAGAAATGAGTTTTGAGCTTGATTTCAATCTCCCATAAAAAGGCTGTCAAAGAAAAATGAATGATAGCTACACATTTAACAAGTTATACAATATATATAAAGATTATTATACCCTAAAAAAATTATGTAAAGTTAATGTTTGATTAAAATATTTACATCAGTGGTGCTTTGTAGATTGCTTACTAGTCTTTTTTCTCTTTTTGATTCTTTGAAAAAAGATCAACAAAATTTGCAGTCCTTTATCTAGACTGACCAAGGAAAAAAGAGAGAAGACAGAAATTAATAAAATCAGAAATAAAGCAGGGGCATGGTAGAGAAGTTGCTTCTTCTATTACACTGGAGTGGGCTTTGATCTCTACTGGTGATTCTCCTTGTGTCACTGCAGTCAGGTGTCTGGCAGGCCACCTGCATGGTAACTGTGGCTACTGCTGTGGTGTTGAGCCACTTTTGCAACAGCCGTGGCTATGGCTATGGCTGTGGCTGTGGTGGGCCACCTGCAAGGAAGTGGTGTTTCTGGTGTTCTCCTTGCCTGTTTTCCAGCAGGGGATGCTGCCCTCAGCTCCTGCCTAGTACCCCAGGCATACTCTGTTTCTTGCCTGCATCTGGGCCAAGGGGACTGACCCTCAGCTCTCTATTAAATACTTTTAAAAGGTAATATTGTATTTAATCAAATCTAAGATACATTGATTATAAGATACACTCTTGTGTTATGAGCTGTTATAAAAGGAAAGATGTTGCTGATTAACCATAAGCCATAACCCATATTTTTCACTGATGTGCATTTTTATTTTTTTTTTTATTATTTTTTTTTTTATTTTTTTCCTTTTTGTCTTTTTTCTTGACCGGCAACGGATCGCAACCCTCAGTGTCGCGCCCGGACCGGACCGGGACCGGCAACGGGATCGCAACCCTCGGTGTTGCTCCCGCACCTCGCTTAGCCAGTGAGCGGGAACCGGTCTGTATGTGGGATCCGAACCCTCGGCGGGAGCGCTGCTGCACTTCCCAAGCGGCACACTGTAGCAGTGCGCCACCGGGCCAGCCCGTGATGTGCATTTTTATTTCCTCCATTGTATTCTTCAGCTCCAGAATTTCTGTTTGGTTCCTTTTGAGAATTCAATCTCTTTATCAAATTTCTCATTTTATTTGTGTATTGATTTTCTGATTTTTGTTGAGTTGTCTATCTTTGTTTTCTTGTAGTTGACTGAGCTTCTTAAAACAATTATTTTGAATTCTTTGTCAGACAATTCATAGATCACCATTCCTTTGGGGTTGATTACTCTGATGTTATTGTGTTTCTTTACTGGTGTACATTTCCCTGATTTTTCTGGTTCCTTGAAGTCTTGTGTTGCATTTGAAGAAGCAGTCACCTCCTCCAGTCTTTCCTGACTGGCTTAGGGAGAGAAATGTTTTTGCCAATTAGCCTGGCTAGGGGTTCTAAGACTCTTTCAGACCTTTTCTATGGGTGCACCTGCTCCCCACTGCTTGTCTTTGGGCATGGGGGGTATGGGGGATTCTTAAGCTTGAATACCTTCTTTTGATCCTGAAAAGCCAGGCTGGTGCTGAGAGCCTCCCATTGGATTTCCCAGGCCACTGCCCTGAAATGGTCAAGTTTATGTGCTTCTCCCCCAATCCCACAGAGCAGAGCTAGGCATCTGTGTGAAACACCTGCACTTGCCATCTGCAGGGTGTGCTCAGGGAGCCAGCCTGGGGGTGTGGGGGGTGTGGCATGTTTAACATTTAGGGTACTGTGGGCCAGTTAGGGGGGTCCACAGGCAAGCTGTCCTGAGCAGCCTGTGGACAGGCTTCCTGAGGGAGTTCACAGAGCAGTGAGTAGGGTGTGTGGCCTCTCTCAACCACTCAGCTGTGCCGATCCCCTCAGGATTTGGGGTGAGGCGAGAAGGCAGTGAGCCTCTTGGGCAGTGTCCTGCATGCCTGGGCGCCCCCTCACTTGGCTCTCTCTTTCCCCCATGGGAGAAATCATGGGCCAAGAGTCTCCCTCTTGGCACTGAGCTGTGCCACCTTGGGGGACGGCGACGTGGGCAAAGGGGAGCTGCCTTTCTCACCCTTGTCATCGCCTCTGTTCTCAGACCTCATGCTCCAGCGGTCTGTGGACTTCTCTGTGGGACTCAGGCCCCCACAAAGGTGCTCTCATCCGTGGGATGGGTTGTTGTCAAAACTGATGCTTCTGTGGGAGGGGGTGGGAATGCTGGTCCAGAGCTCCTGATCCACCATCTTGCTGGTATCACCTATGTCTCAAATATAAATTAAACACTAGCTATTGCAACCCATGCATGAGTCAAGTGGCAGCAACATGCAAGTTTTGTTTCTGTTTCTTAATAGGCTTTCTATTCTAGAGGAGTTTTGTATTTACAGAAAAATTATGAAGGTAGTACAGAGGGTTGCTATATACCACACACCCAGTTTCCTCCATTATTAATACCATACAGTAGTAGGGTACATTTGTCATAATTAATGAACCAGTATTGACGTATTACTAACTAAATCCATATTGTATTAATATTTTCTTAGCTTTTACCTAATGTCCTATTTCTATTCCAGGATCCCACCCAGTATATCACATTATATTTAGTTGTTCTGCTTCCTTACACCTCTCTTTCCAATGAAAGTTTCTCAGTCTTTCCTTGTTTTTGAAGACCTTGAAAGTTTTGAGGACTGCTGGTCTGGCATTTTGTATACTGTCTCCCAGTGGGATTTGTCTCATGTTTTTTTCATGATTAGCCTGGGGCTGTAGGGTTTAGGAGGAAGACCATATAAGTAAGATGCCATTTTTATCACCTCATGTCAAGGATACATATTATAACCTGACTTATCATGGTTGGTGTTGACCTCAATCGCCTGGCCGAGGTTGTGTTTATCAGGCTTCTCCACTGTATGGTTACTTTCTCCCCCATTTTCACACTGTACTCTTTAGAAGAAAGTCACTCTGTGCAGCCCACATGTAAGGAGTGTGGAGTCATGTTCCACCTCCTTAAGGGCAGAATATCTACATATTTGGAATTCTTCTGCACAGATGTGTCTCTTCTCCCCTTTATGTATTTATTCAATCACTTATCTATATCAGTACAGACTCATGGATATTTATTTTATACTTAGGGTTATAATCAATATTATTTTATTTATCTTACTGCTCAGATTGTTCCAGCTTTGGACACTAGGGGCTCTTTCAGTTGACTCCTGTTTCCCTTTGACATACTCCCATGAATATGGGCTTTTTGTTTTTGTTTTTATCACTTTCTCATTTTCTAGCACCACAAGATACTCCAGAACCATCTCATATATTTCCTGCCCAGCCCTAGAATCAGACCTTTACCCCAAGGAGTCCTTTCACTGAAGAATGGTATTAGAAATCAAGCTCTAGGCACTAGGTATGCTCATGGCTTCTGGGTCCTTCTCAGCTGATGGAGCAAGGAAATACATGTGTGTATACTAAACCATGTGAATAGATATCCCTAGAAATGTTTCCATATGCAACAACCTGTAGCAATATTAGACTGAGCTTGAGTCCATACCGATGTCTCCAACAGTAATCCAATGCCACATGCTTCATTCTAGCCCCCTCCCCTTACTAATCTGTCACCTCCAAAAAGTGACACATGGCTCCCACCATGCCATCTACTCAATCAATTGTTCAATTCCAGTATATGCAGACTGGTATAAGAATTGTTACCCATACCTCTATGGAAAACAACTTTATCAACACATAACAGTATTTACGCACAGTTCCTTTTGCCTTTATTCTTACAGACTCTGCCTGTTTGCAAAGGTACTTAGGTCAGCATTTCTTTCCTCCACCCCCTTGGGCGAGTTGCTTCATATACACGTAATGTGGTTACATTCTTTACTCACATTCTGTGTTTCTCCTGAGATCCCATGGCCTCCTAAATGATTTTTTTTTTGCATGCATGCATGCATTAAAATTCACTCTTTGTGTTGTACAGCTGTAGGGTTTTGATGAATTCATAATATCGTGTATCTATTAATACAGAGTCATACAGAATAGTTTCACTGCCCTAAAAAATCTCTGTGCTTCATCTATTTAAATGTCGTCACCCGAACCCCCTTGAATCCCTGGCAACCACTGATCTCTTCATCATCTCTCCCGTTTTTGCCTTTCCAGAGCTAGTTTCTTTCACTTAGCAACATGCCTTTAAGATTCATCCATATCTTTGCACGGCTTGACTGTGCATTCCTTTTTATTACTGAATATCATTCCACCATGTGAATGTACCATTTACCTGCTGAAAGACATTACTGCTTCCAGTTTTGAATAAAGCTGCTACAAACATTCATGTGCAAGTTTTAGTGTGGATTTGAGTTTTCAAATCAGTGGAATAAATACCTAAGTGTGATTAGTGGATCCTAAGGTAAGTCTATGTTTAGCCTTGTAAGAAACTGCCAAACTGTCTTCCAAAGTAGTTGTATCAGTTTGTATTCCCATCAGTAATTAGTGAGATTTGCTGTTGATCCAATATTCTTCATCAAAATTCACTCTGGCTATTTAAGCCTAACACAAGTTTATCACAGAATAGTAGGAAGCTCAGAGAACTCATCTCTGGGAGCACCAAATTCTGGGCTCTGTGGCTCACTGCCTGGAACAATGCCCACCTGTGCTGTAGAACCTGCTTTAGCAAAACTCAATGGCCACCGCCGCTCAGCACAGGGGCTGCACGCAGGCACTTCTCCATCACAGCCCTTGAAATCCATATGCTGCCGCCACCACCCTCACCAGCCGATCCACGCGCATGGGCACAGTGGCCTCTGCACATCGGCCACCTCCTCTGAGGCTAAGTGTCACCAGGTGTATCTGAATCTATGTCCCAGGTCTGCAACTGTAGCCCAAAGGAGTCTGTGAATGAGAGTCTTCTGGCTTCTGCCTTGCAAAGGCAGGGCTCAGAAAGTGGAAAATTACCTAATTAACCAAATAAAGGGATGGTGTTCAAAGTTGTTCCACAACTAAACATAACACCTGACCATGACAGACTGTCACTGCAATGTACAATAGCAAAGACAGTGGGAAACACCCTAAGTGTAGTAAAAGGGCCATGATCAGATAAAATACAAACTGGCCATAAGAAGAAATCTCATGCAGTCATTAAAACATGTTTTTCAAGATTTTCTAGTGATCTTGGATTCTCATGCTATAATGTTACAAGGAAAAAAGCAGGATGCAATTCTGTATATACAAATAATCCAACTTCAAACATAAAATCCTATGTATGTGTACCATAAAGCCTCAAAGAACATAACACCAAATATTGACAATGGGTTCTTCTGAGTTGATTTTACTTTTCTTCTTAATCATTTTTTAATTTTCAAGTTTTCCATAATGTATCAAATTTTTCTTTAAAAAGTGTGAAGCATTCTGCTCCCTCTGCCAAAAAGATCTTCATACACTAGTCCAAAAGAAGATGTCATCCCTCATCGAAACACAATCTACTTAAAGGTTTTCATTGCCCCCAAAATAAAATCAATTATAATAGGATTTTTTTTTAGAGAGAAAGCAGTTTTAGCATTCTTTTTTAGCAAATATCTTCGATATGAATTTCTCCACTACATAAAGTTTGACTCAAATTCTCACTTGATAGATATAAGACGTGGGTATAACCTAAGCTGCTATAACAAAAAGATTCTAACAAACAGTGGTTTTAAAGAGTTAAAAGTTTCTTTCTTTCTCGAGTGACAGCCCAGAGGCACTGATGGCGAGGTGGCTCTATGCTGTGAAGTCATTCCACGACCCTCATCGCACTGTCAGAGATGACTCACCTCCATCCCTGTCCATGTTCCAGCCCCCAGGAAGGAAGAGACAGAGGCTCCAGGTCTCACTGCTTTGTCTCCATGGGGATGACCCAGAAGCTGTTCAGGTCACTCCTGCTCACATCCTGTTGGCTCAGGCTTAGTCATGTGGCCACACCTTGCTGCAAGGAGTCTGGGAACTCAGGATATAGTGGGGTGGCTATGTGGGGTTCTAGCTCTAAATTCATGCAGGGGAACGATTGGCTGTTGCAGCTATGCTGAGACTGTCATGACATCTAATATCAATTGCAGAAGTTCCCATGGCCAAAACTATCTGTTCATTTCTTCCAGGTATACATGCACGTGTCCTCATCCAAGTCCCCTTTCAAACACACCTTCCCAGCCTCAGAGAACCCAATTCACATACACACACAAAACCATTCCCTTCTTAAATCCTTAAACCCCAGAACTTTGAGTTCTTCTCTTCCTTGGACAATACAACTAATTCCTTTCAGGGCACAGACCTTCCAAACGTAAAAGTCTGGAATGGCTCGTTTCCAGGGTGTCCTACTCAGTCCTAGAATATTCTCTTTTGTTCTATAAAATAGGGAAAACAAAGGAGTGGCTCTTCGTCAAAGGAAAAGGAAAGCTAAGGCTTCCAGAGGATGGGAGGAAGTTTTGACTTTAATTTATTCCAGGTGGGTCTATAGCAACAAAAACAAATTGTAGGCAAATATCAATAAATCTCCATCCTACATTAAATTATAAATAAATCTCTATGCTACACACGTGTTACGGTCTGAATTGTGTCCCCCACAAAATTCGTATGTTGACGTCCTAACCCCCAGTACCTCAAAATGTGACATTATTTGGAGATAAGGTTTTCACAGAGATATTTAAACTAAAATGAGGCCATTTGGGTGGGCCTGATCCAATATGACTAGTGTCCTTATAAAAAGAAGAGATTAGGACACAGATAGGCACAGAGGGACGACCATGTGAAGACACAGGGAGAAGACGGCGTCTACAAGCCAAGGAGAGAGGCCTCAGAAGAAACCAGCTTTGTCGACACCTTAATCTCAGACTTCTAGTCTCCAGAACTGTGAGAGAATAAGTTTCTGTTGTGTAAGCCACCCAGTCTGTGGTGCTTTGTTATGGCAGCCCTAGCAAATTAATACAACATATGATTTCTAAGCACAATGCAGATACTGTGGCAGGAGGTTTGTAAATATTTGCTGATTTATAATTCTCAATAACAGAAGGATTGAGCTCAAGGAGCAGGGGCTTCAACTCTGGACTTCTGAATTTTAATTCCAGGTCAGGCTCTTGCTGTCTACGTGGTCCAATACCTGCCATGTAACTTCTTTGGAGCTTGGATTCCTTATTTATATAATAAAAGGACTTGATTAGATGACGTTTAAGCCCTCAGTTTCCAAGTCCATACTTGATATAACTGTTAGAAACCTCCAACTGAGTAACTCTATTCTAGCTTTTGCAAAGTGTGAACTTAAAGATAATAGGCACCCCCACAAAACAGGGTCAAATAAAGTGGGAAACTCTGTGTTCTATATGCCACTTTCAGGAAGACCTCAGGCCCATTAGCACTTTAAAAGATCTAAAATGTCCTATAGGTGACTGGATAAGGAAAGTGTGGTAGGTACGCAATAGAATACTACTCTGCCATAAAAAAGAATGAAGTTCTGCCATTCACAGCAACATGGATGAACTTAGAGAAAATTGTGTTGAGTGAAATAAACCAGTCATAGAAAGAGAAATACCACATGCCCTCACTCATAAGTGGGAGCTAAATAAATAAATAAATAAAAGATGCAACAATCACAATAATTCATTGAATTTTCAAAAGGAGAGAACAGAACTGAGGCCACCAGAGGTGGGAAAGGGGGAGAGCGAGGTGGGTTCAACAAGAAATTGGTAAAGGGCCACAAAAAACAATTACATTGTGTAATGTTGAATATACAATTATCCTGATCTAAGCATCACATATTGCACACAGGTATTGATATTTGACATGGTACTCCACAGATACGTACAATCAACTATGTTTCAATAAAAAAATAAAATATGTATATCAAAAATTTTTTAAAGGCTGATTTAAATAAAATAAAATTAAATAAAATGTCCTATAGGAAAGCAAACCGTTGGTATAACTAAACATTTCCTAAGCTCATGGGAGCCCAGGACCTTTTTTCCAGGCCTGCACCATTTCTGACCGTCCTGGGGAGCTAATGTTGCACACATCTTGTGTGGACAATGCTGGTCTGTGTGGCCACTTTCTGATGTTAAAGAAAAAATTATTGTGACAGTTGTTGAGACAGCAAGGAAGACTTTATTTAGAACTACTGAAATAAGGGTTAACACTGTCACAATAGGAGAAAGAGACAGGGCTCAACTCTGAATGCAGCAGGGACAAGTAGGTATTTGTAGCCAAGGTGCAAGGTGCAGGGTCAGTAGGCAGGAACGACTAAGAGCGACATCCAGGGTAGGGGATTCTGGCTGAGACAGACCAGGAGATTGCATATCAAGGATGCAGGGATTCTAAACTGACTTTGCAGGCTTCTTGCTAAAACTGAGCTAGGCGGGCAGAAGCCAAGGCCCACAGACGAGGCCTAGTCAAAAAGAAGACTCGAGAAGCCTGACTGAGGTTTGGTCAAGGAGAGCATCTTTCTCACCAGTTCTGCTTGAGATCATTCATCAAAACAAGCGGCCACCATGAAATCTTTATTAAATTTTTTTCAATTCCTCTGGAAATAATTGCAAAACAGTCTTATTTTCCAAGAGGGAAAAATGATGGAAATGCAACAGGATTTCAACCATGTTGGTTTTAGACTAGTTACTGCACACTCTGCCATGAAAACAGGAAAACATGCCCGACCTTGGCTGGTGTCTAAGCAGCGCTGGCCTTGGGCCTGGCCTTGCCAGGCAGTTGTCCCTATCAGAAAGTTCCTCAGGCAGTTTTGGACAACCCAGAGGAGTGAGATGACATGGAAGCCCCGGGGACAGCTGTGGCCAAGAAAAGTCCAAAGCCTATTTCCATCCAGAGTGTCACCATATGTGCTCCATTTTTGTCTGTCACCTCCATTTATTCACAGCAGCAGTGGGACATTTCTATGGAAAGGTGGCAGCATCCTGTTTCACTGGAACATGGGTCTGTGTGAGATGAGAATGAATGTGTTCACAGGAAATGTGTCAAAAACAGCAGTGTTGTGTCCCCCCCAAACTTAACTGTTTCTCAAAAAGCTATTTATGACAAAGGCTTCAAACCCAATGGGAATGAGATAGGGTTATGTAAACACTTTCTTTGTACCTATACATATCCCCAGGACTAAAACTAAACCATAAGAAAATTAAATAACCATAAAAGTGGAATGAATTTTAAGAACCACCTGGTTGAATGGCATCCACTTTTAGCTGGATTAGAATCACCTGGAGAATCTGAAACCTTCACCTGTCAGGATTCCATCCCCTGAGATTCTGATTCAGTTAATCAAGAGAGAGAAAGAGGCTCACTCCCAGCTTTTAAAAGAAAATACCCAGGTCTCCTCAGGTGACTTTAATGCCCAGCCAGGGTTGAGACCATTGTTCTATTCAAACCATCAGACTTTGTAAATGAGGATGGGGAAAATAGGATAATTTAGTCAGGCTCCCTAGGGGTAGGTCTGGCTAGGGGTTCGGAGCAGCACATTTCTTGTAAACAAGTTGTGTGTGGGTGGAGTTAGTGCACATGTGCACCAATGTTTCTTTTTAGTTTTGTAGCTATTGTGTGTTCTGCTGTTTGTGAAGCAGGCTGGCAGCAGAGAGCTCACGTCTAAAAATAGAGCATGTTTACTCTGCTGGCAGCTGCTCAGTTTCAGTTTTTCTTTGGACTTTGCCTGTAGCAGTTGAGTTCTGAGTTTCTCTTGGTACTGCCTAACTCCTAGGTGTGTGTGCTGACTAAAGACTATTCCTTCTTCAACCAAGGCTCCAAGGACCTTTTTGCCAGTTACCTAGCTCATAGACCTGCATGTGAAGGGTTTGTGAATGGGCTCGAGGGGTCTGTGAGCTCCAGACTCAGCCTAGCTCTACAATTGGCGTAATTGGCAGGATTACGCTGCAATGAGAAACCAAGGCCCAGGGAAGGGGAGTAACCTGTGAAAGTTCACACAGTTAAGTAGTGGCAAAGCCAACAAATAAAACTGTATTATGCAGCTCTGCAGGTCTTGAGAGGCTTGCTTATCTTCACCTGGTAACCTCAGTTGGCACATGTATTTACTTATAGTCTAAGGAAAAAAGGAACAAAATCTAGAAACTTTTGACTAGTGTTCACCTGAATTCACTCATGGTTTGGATATGCTGATTCAAAGAATGTGAAATTGACTAAGTAATTGGGAAAAAAGTTCTATTTCAATGCTTGTGTTTAAAATTTCTAAATATTTATCATCATAAGTATGTAATACATGCAGCATATCAAATATGTATCATTATAATATTAGATGAAGATAATTGATACTGGGAAGAATCACCAAAGAATAAAACAGGGACTCAATTTAATAGAAAATAGTGGAAAAGTTTGACTGGAACTTTTTCCTGAAAAATGAAAATATACTTTATATTTGTAATTGCTGTGAACAACAGAGGAACTAAATGTTGATTGCTTTCCTTGGCATTATTTCCCCATGACAACTGACCATATCCTTCACTTCCCATTTGCCCTTCAAAAAATGATCTTAAAGAGAGGCATCTCTGCCAAAAAAAATAATAATAATAATAACGTTCCAGAGCTTCATGGATTTTTCCTGGGGCTTATCTTAATCCTTTGTTATTCAAATCCTTCTCCTTTCATGCAGCATTCCTGTGCTCTCCTTTAGTGGTTCGGTGATCTTCTCTGGGTATCCACCACTCTTCAGCCTCACTTTATCAACTTTGTGAAAATCCTACACCTTTTGAAAATTTTAAAATATCACTTCACCAGCAGTTTGCATGTATTTGCATAATGTTTCCATATACAATCACATCTGTGAGATATTGATTAAGATGTAGTTAATACCAGCCTCTATCCCTGGTAATTCTAAATGGGAGTGACATTTGAATGAGGACTGATTTTCCAAGTGGTCAGTTCTTTAATGACTATTTCCTGATATAACAAAATAGTCTTCCCGGTAGAGTCCTTAAAAAACTGTGGAGACTTGGATAATAATTTCTCAGATAATGAGAATACCCTAGACTAGGTGATTTGCTGTGGATTAATATGGAAATGGACCCTTGCCATCTTTGCAGGCAGAAAAAAACAGGCTTAGCATCCGTGAGGAAAGTGGAGTTGATCTGGTCAGGCCCCCTCCCCTTATTTCCAGCTGGATATGATTCAGCACATCTGTTGTAAACAAGTTATATAAAAGTAGAGTTAGTACACATGCACCTGTGTACTCCTTAGCTTGTCGCCGCTATTTTTGTGTACTTTCGGTATGGAAGGCAGTGGCTCTGAACCGCTGGTTGGCAGAACTCGCATCTAAAAATAAGCATGTCCACTTTGCTGGTGGCTGCTCTATTTTTCTTTCACTTACCTGGCTCAGGACTGCACAGGACAGGGTAGAAGGGTCTGTGATCCAGCCCGACAATTGGCGTAGTTGGCAGGATGAGCAGGTAAGGGAGCCATGAGCCCCTCAGGAGGGGAAGGAGATGTGGCTGCCCTCAAGTATGTGGTACCTGGTGGCAGTGTTCCTGTGGACTTGGGCTCCACTGGAAACATGAGGCCAAGTGGATGGGTCCCCTGAGAGCATAGAGGAAGCTCTCAGGGTATTGAGTCCCATGGTGAAAGATGAGGAGTCCTGGAGAATGGCAGGCTGGATGGGCTGGTTGTGGTTTGCTGTACTGTGAGCCAATATGGACCAGGCACTCCATGAGGCAACACGGCAAAAGGCAGATATGCTGGAGGATGAAGTACAGCTACAGGTCACCCCATTCCTGAAGCTGAGGACGATGAAGACCCTGTGGGTGAGTTGGGAGAACCTGTGTGTCTCCTTGCATGACCTGTTATGCATCAGAAAATGAACTGCTAGCTGCTTGGCCCCTACTATTGTGGGACCTAGGTGTAGATGGCAAATATACAGTGTGTGTTAGCATTAGTGGATACTGGTGCAGAGTGTAGCTTGATGCACAGCAACCCTGATAAGTTTCCAGGGGCCACAGTGAATGTTGATGGTTATGGAGGACAGAATCTTAAAGTCAAAGCTGTGTCTTTCCCACTGGGATTGTGTGCCTTTGTGTATGTACTATGTATGTGTCCCCAGTAGCTGAGTGCATCTTGGGTGTAGATGTGCTTTATGGTTTGCACTTGCAAACAACAATTGGAGAATTCCAGTTGCAGATACGGAGGGTAAAACCTGTGCTGTGGGGACATGTCAAGCATGATCCATAGGTGTTACCCAAGCCAAGGCATGTGGTCAACACGAAACAGTATTGCCTGCTTGAGGACATATGGAGATAGGTGCCACTACATTGGAGTTAGAGAAAGTTGGCATTATTCATCCTGCACATAGCCCCTTTAATGCCCCGGTATGGCCAGTGGAAAAACCTGATGGCACCTGGAGAATGTGGATTATCAAGAACTGAACAAAGTAGTGCCTCCTTTACATGCAGCTGTGCCTTCAGTTCACGATTTAATGGATCAGCTGATGACTCAGCTAGGAATTTATCATTACGTACTGGACCTTGCAAATGCTTTTTTCTCTATCTCAATCTTGGCTGATAGCCAAGATCAGTTCGCCTTCACTTGGGAAGAAAGGCAATGGGATTTTCAGGTGTTACCCCAAGGCTACCTGCATAGCCCACCTATCTGTCATGGTTTAGTGGCTGGGGACCTAGCCAGGTGGACAGCATGGTTACAATGTTTCATTATATAGATGATGTCTTACTAACCTCTGATTCTCTTGCAGATTTAATCAAGGCAGCTCCAGTGCTGCTAGGTCATTTGGAACAATGCGAGTGGATAGTATATAAGGCTATATACTTGGAAATATTAGCAGTGGCTGATAGGTCACTGACCCCTGTGGGGACAAGCCATGTGGCAAGAGTTATGGGAATCAGGACATGGAAAGGAAGTAAGTCTTTTCCAAGTCACAGGACACTTCCCCTTAGCCAGTCCAGGCAATGATGAAGCCGATGCCTTGGCTAAGGTAAGATACTGGAGAGAGTCCCAGCCACAGATGTGGCCCAGTGGTTACATCAAAGAACGCAGCATGCTGGATGCAAGATTGTGTTGCTCACTGGGTGCCACATAAACCTGAGAAAGAATGCCCCTGATGGGTAGATAGATGTACCCTTGATGGCTCGCCAGGTGCTGCATGTAGACAGGCAGAAAACCCACGAGGAGGATGCTCCTAACATGGTGGCAGGTGGATCTTGTGGGATCACTGCCAAAGCTAGAGAATTTCAGTACCATGGCTGCAGGCCCAGAGTTGACTGGATACATACATATGTTCATGTGGCCAATGTGTCAGCTTGCTGAATATGCACCGAGTTTCCTGTCAGTGTGGCTGCAGGATTCCCATGGACATTCACCCCAACGACAACTACTAACCAGACATGTGTATGGGTGGAGTTTTGTGGCTAATAGTTGAAAGGATAGAGCTATGGAGACAAGCCTCAAGGTGTATTTAACGTACAATAGGTACGGAGGTTATGTGAATGCAAGGGTCAGCCATCCTTGCTACGGGAACACTGCAGAAGATCACAGATGTGTAGATTGTACAGCAAGAGACCCTGAAGGGGCGGAGTGTGAGGAAAGTGGAGTTGGTTTGGTCAGGCCCCCTCACCTCATACCTGGCTGGGCATGATTCAGCACATCCATTGTAAACAAGTTACGTAAAAGTAGAGTTAGTGTGCATGCGCCTGTGTACCCCTTGGCTCATTGCCACTATTTTTGTGTACTTTCAGCATGGAAGGCAGCAGCTCTGAACCGCTGGTCAGCAGAGCTCTCATCTAAAAATAAAACATATCCACTTGCTGGTGGATGCTTTATTTTTCTTTCACTTACCTGGCTCAGGACCTGCACAGGACAGGGTAGAAGAGCTTTTGATCTAACCCAACAGCATCTCATCCATCCATCATAGTTCTGGGGCTCAGAAAATGATACCCCAAAGTACGGCACTTTGGCTCACTGGGTGCTTTGAACTGAAGGATGTTGTAAGGCCTCAGAAGCAAAGTCTCTCCCAGCTCCCACCCTCCTTTCTCCTGCTCCCTTTTCTCCCCAAGGCCAGCCACAGAAACTAGAATTCCCTTCCCCAAGGTAGCTCATAGAAACCAGACCTTTCTCCCCCAAAGCCAGCCATAAAACCTTTCTCTAGCGATATTACTCTCCCCTTCCCCCGCCTTCCTGTGCAGGAGCTGCCAGGAGGAAGTTCTCTGGCCTGCCTTGTGTGATAGTAGGTCCTGAGACCCTCTTTCCAGAAGGGCTGCTGCCTTCTACCCAGGAGGAAGGGACACCAGGCCCAGAAGAATCCGAATGGACAGGCTTTGCTGGGTTTCCCCTCTCAGTCTGTCACCATCAGGTCACTCCCTTTCTGTCCACTCACATTTCTACATGGCTGTCCCCTCTTCACTGAACCTGAGCATAAAAATGGACAGTCTCCCTCGGGCCTTTGCATTTTTATTTCTGAAGGCTCCCCTATCATGTAAAACTTTGATTAAATAAATCTATTACACTTTTCTCTCGTTAGCCTGTCTCTTGTTATAGGAGTGTCAACTGGGACCCTAGGATGGGTGAGGAAAGGAACCACACCTCTCTACCCCTACAACTTCTATTCTCTGCCTAGAATGCCTCTCCTACCTTCTTGGGGTAACAGACCCATCCACCAATGGCAGCAGTTGGCATTTGACCATGCTGGTTCAATCATTATACCCCACATTTTGAGGTTGGAAAAGGGATGATCCTTCTCCTGCAAATAAAAATTCAATTTCTAAAGCAGCAGTTTCTCAGCTAGTCTGCTGTCCAGCTGTTACCGAGACCCCAAAGTCCATTTGCTCACTGCTCAATAGCCAATAAATGAGAGACGAGAGTTAGTGTAAGGAAAGGTCACCTTTAGTCAGGAAGCTGGCAGCCTTACATCTCATAGACCATTTCCACCTCTCCCAGGTTTGCCAAAGGGTTTTATAGGGTCTCTGGTGGAACGCTGATTCATAGTGACCAAGCAGGGATGTGCACACATGCTTGAGCATTTCAGATAATCATCAAGGAACTTCCCGGGTGGGAGTGACCAGCGTTGTACTTCATTCCCCATGGGTTCATGTCCTATTATTCTCAAATAAGATCAGGTTAGTAAGCTAGTAAAGAATGGCCATCTGAGTTAATAATTTTTCTCTTAATTATTTGAGTACAATGTGAGAGTAAGAGTCATTGTGTTCTGGCAATTAGCTGCAGGCTCTGTGGCTTGGGTTATAGGAAAGACCAAGTTTTTAAATTCAAAGGTTTAACAAAATGAAGTCAGTTCTGTTCAGGCTGTTACACAGGAGCTGTCTGTACAGACCAGGCTCAGCCCAGCTGCCTGGAAACCCGAGGTGGCAGTCACAGCTCTAAAGGTGACGTTGGTGATGTTTTCTCTGCCTTGAGAGCTTGATTTCTGTGGGTGTCATCTTCTTATTCGATTTATCTACCAGCTGGCAGGCATAGTTATTTAACAGTTATTTAACAGGCATAGTCAAATAACAGTTGTAGTTATTTGACAACTGTCTTGATGGCTCTCCTTGTCCTGTACTTTTATAAAAGGAGGTCGAGCAGTGGCCTTCCCAAGGAAAAGACAGGAAAGTGTCTTCAGGACAGAAGCTAGAGGCTCATATATTTGTGCTCCCTTTGAGTGTTTGTTAAAAGGATAAATCAGAGACATTTTGGCCCCCATCCCTCAGATCAGAACGATCTGAATGCTTTTGGCTACGGTTACTCTGCTGCTTAAAAGGAATTTTATAGGAAAATGATTTCTATGGAGGTACAGGAATGGGCCTGACTCAGGCCTGAAGTCTGGATCTGCTCAGCGATACGATATGATGTGCAGGGAATTGACTTTCTGGTTAATCCAGAATCACAGTAAACATTCTGTATGTGCTGGTGGTGTTTTGTACCATGTGTTTGCATCGGGTGAGGAGATGGGCATGTAGACAGTCTCTAAAGTCAGGTACAGGTAGTACAGGGTGATGGGGGGTGTGAGAATTTAAACCACAGCCTCCCACAGGAATGACAAAGACAGGCTACTCTCCCCTGGTGGAGTCCTCAGGCCGGGCAGCAATACTATCAGCGGGTCAGTGCTTGGGGTTCTGGGGAACCCACATTTAGATCAGCATGGGCTTCCACCTTATATGACAATCTCCATACAGCTTTTTACTCTTTGCTGTTAAGTTTATAACCTCTTCTAACTGTATCTGTCCATCAGTCACATTGCTGTCCCTTTCTGATAACTATGTCATGAGGTTTAGACCACAGTGGGGAAAAGGCTTCACTGTTTCAGTCTGTTGGCTCTGAGGTCAGGGTTCCTTGCAGAAGAATTCCCATGTTCATTCTGGCTCATTAGGCCACATGCTGTAAATGATCCCTGTAGGCTGTCCACTAGAAATTCAAGACTATGACAGATACACAGGGAATGGACCTTCACTGTTTTCCTTTCAGAAAGGCAGATATTTACTGAGCAAGCGTGCTGGCTCCACCAACCTCAATGAACCTGGATGGCCCCACCAAATGGAACTCACAGGGTATGTAGCTAGTGTGATCTGCAGTTTCAGAAGATGCTAGGAGGACCTGAAATCAAACGCAGCAACTCTGTCACCTCACAGCAGTACTGCTCTCCTCCTGGAGGCTTTCCATGCGCTATGAGGCCAGGTTTCCACTTTGACATATTAAAAATCATCATGGGTATTAATGAAAATTGTTCCACAGATAGTTTTTGGTCATGTGCTGATATAATTTCCTCCGAATTGAATAAAATTGCTCTTATAGCATTGAAAGGCCTATATTATTTCTGTGGAAAAAAAAACTTATAAATTATTCCTCCCAACCTGGGTTATATGGAACTGGGACTATTGACATTGTGACCCAAGTTATCTTGATTCATAAAAACAGCACCGATTCATTTCTACCACCCCATACACCAGAAAATGATTCTGTAGGACAGTTTTCCCCAAGCATGGAGACCTCGAAACCTTGAATAATTCAAAAGTTATTAGGCCCTAACCATTGAAGTTGTATCTGTAAGCTGTGACACATTAAAAGCCTAAATAAATGGCCATCTTGAGAGGATATGTGATAGATGAGGAATGTGTATTAGCATGCCAGATAATTTAGTCACTATTAATTAGCACATAAAAAGATGGAAGATGAAATAGCTGGTCCTCATAAAGATGCACGTTGAAAGAGACGTATTCGCGTGCTCCAGTGGATCACTGCGGACTGGGGCAGATGGTGCTTACACATCACTGCACTGCGGGTACAAGATTGCTGGGGCTTTGCCTCCTCTTCCCATCCCCGCTTAAAGGAGCAAAAGACTTACCTTGCTAAGAATTGAAGCAAAGAGTACTAACCACATGAATGGAAGTAGAGTTCAGATGGCAGCTAGAGAAAAAGAAGTGCCAGAATGCAAGCAAATTCAAGGATGGAGGTGTGTGAAGTCAGAGACACGCAGCAAGTGCGTGGGCACCGGGCCCACGGAAAGTGAGTTCTCGGGAGAGTCAAATAACACCTTAACTAAAAAGCACTATGAGAATTCAGGTAGATCATAAGAAGGACTTTTGGAAACTAAAATGAAATAATTTACAAATTTAGAAATTCAATACTCAAGCTAAAAGATAATGTCCACTGTGGCCTGGATCATGGTCTGGTTGATCAGGCAGCTGAAAGTCTTCTCCAAATACAGAGCAAAAGTGCAAAGAGTTGGAAATCATAATGGAAAAGATGAGATGCTTGGAGAAGTCAGGAGACAACAGAAAAAAATAAGAATTCTGGATGATGAAAAAATAAGAGGTGAAGAAGAAGAATCAAATAAAAAAGAAAGATCTCAACTGAAGGTTAAGAATCCCTTAAATCAGGCACGATTGAAAAAAAGGGACACACATCTGAGCATATTCTCATAAAATTCCTATATTCCGAAGAGCAGGAATCCTACCAAGAAAGACTTTCAACTCAGGAACCCCTGTAGACTTGGTTTTTCATTCAAACAACCACACGCTGAATGCTCGAGAATGTGCCGGTATTGCTGGTGCCTGCCATTTGCCCTTGAAGTACATCGCCAGATCTCCAGAACAGTCAGGAGGGGCCAGCAGGGTATTTTAAATACCTGAGAAAGGCAGCAGTGGGCTTCTCATGCCTGGTGGACTGCCACTCTGTGAGGGCAGGCTCTTCAGCACTGGGCGCATCTGTGAGGATTCCAGGGGGACGGGGCCTGGGACGCTGTGTGTCCAGCAGTGACACTCCACCACCTCCTTGTATAGCCATCTCTGCAGAAAAGTTCTCATATCTTCTGTGATTAAAGAAACCTTGTGTCCCTTAATGGTGGTCATTAGAATTTTCCAAACACTGATCATCATCCTAACATGACATTCCCATTCAAAAATAAGGTCCTCCAAGCTTCCAATCAGAGAGAAGGAGTAACTTGCAAAGAAAAAAGAACCAAGCTGGCAAAAGATTCTTATCTGGAACTCTGGAAGCTAGAGAATGGAGGAGAGTCTATAGACTACTAAGGGAAAAAAAATCATAGCACAACTCCAAGAATCCTATACCCAGCTGGGGCCAAGGAGAGTTTTCTCTGGCTGCTAGTATGAGCAGAAGTCCGGCAGAGCTGAAGTGTGAGAAAGACTCAACACGCCATTGCCACTTTAGAGATGGCAGGGAAGACGTAAGGAGGTATGAGGGCAACCTCCAGGAGCAGAGAGGGGCACCAGCGGACAGATTAAGCCAGCAAGAAAATAGGGATCTCAGTCCTATAACCACAAGGGAATGGATTCTGCCAACAACAATAACCTGGATGAACTCAGAAGCAGATTCTTGCTTAGACTCTCCAGATAAAAGCCCAGCCTGGCTCACACCTTGATTTGGATCTTGTGAGACCCTGAGCAAAGAACCCAGTTAAACCCTTACAGAAACTGTGAGATAATAAATGGGCATTGTCTTAAGCCACTAAGTTTGTGGTCATTTGTTAAGCAGCATAGAAAACTAATAACATTTCAATAAAACAGGTCATATGTGGAACCCTAGCTGCACAGAGACCTGAGAAATGTAGCGTTTACCCTCTAGCATCTATTGTGAAGAAGGCATGCTAGAAGGTGAAAGAAGTGAGTGCTGAGTGAGGAAATCTGTAGCAAGTACAACAATCACCTGTGTACCTAAGGTAAAGAGGAGAAGAAACAGCATGTAAGTGGGCCTATGGAAGCCTCCAGAACCCTTTACATCCCAGCATGGTGTGGAGCAAGGCACCCAAATCCTCAAGGCCCATTAGAGGAGTGTAGATGGGCTGAGAGAGCGCCAGTGGCCCCAACGGGACATTGTGATCCGTGATGATAATGTAGAATGCACGGGCCTGGCACCTGACAACCTGGTAAGACCACAGCATTGGCAGTAGATGCCTGTGGACAATGTAAAAGGCTACATGTTGATGAACTGTAATTCTTTTTTAGACATTCTCTCGTGGTTGGATATTTTAGTTCCGTATACATTTTTGCTTTATTAGTGAACACGGCAGGAACAAACATCACTATTTTCTTTCTCAGAAGTCCATTGCTTTCTAAGGAGGTTACACGACAGCACCAGCTGTGCAATCCAGCTTTCATCACATCGTCCCCAGCATGAGGCATTACCACTTTTTTACATGTTTTGATAATTTGATGTAAAACATTTCCTCGGGCCGGCCCAGTGGCGCACTGGATAGTGCGCCGCTTGGGAAGCGCGGCGGCGCTCCCATCCGAGGGTTCGGATCCCACATACAGACCGGCTCCCGCTCACTGGCTGAGCGAGGCGCGGGAGCAACACCGAGGCTTGCGATCCCGTTGCTGGTCCCTGGTCCGGTACGGGGGCAACACTGAGGGTTGCGATCCGTTGCCGGACACAGAAAAAAGACAAAAAAGACAAAAAAAAAAAAAAAAAAAAAAAAA